>NW_027617555.1:0-110000 GCF_964187855.1 Myxine glutinosa | reverse complement strand
AAAAACCACTTTTCGCACTTGTGTTAGTGTTGAAAAACCACTTTTCACACTTGTGTTGGTGCAGGAAACCACTTTTGCACTTGTGTTAGTGTTGAAAAACCACTTTTCGCACTTGTGTTAGTGTTGAAAAACCACTTTTCGCACTTGTGTTGGTGCAGGAAACCACTTTTGCACTTGTATTAGTGTGGAAAAACCACTTTTCGCACTTGTGTTAGTGTTGAAAAACCACTTTTCGCACTTGTGTTGGTGCAGGAAACCACTTTTGCACTTGTATTAGTGTGGCAAAAACACTTTTTGCACTTGTGATAGTGTTGAAAAACCACTTTTCACACTTGTGTTGGTGCAGGAAACCACTTTTGCACTTGTGTTAGTGTTGAAAAACCACTTTTCGCACTTGTGTTAGTGTTGAAAAACCACTTTTTGCACTTGTGTTGGTGCAGGAAACCACTTTTGCACTTGTATTAGTGTGGCAAAAACACTTTTTGCACTTTTGATAGTGTTGAAAAACCACTTTTCACACTTGTGTTGGTGCAGGAAACCACTTTTGCACTTGTGTTAGTGTTGAAAAACCACTTTTCGCACTTGTGTTAGTGTTGAAAAACCACTTTTCGCACTTGTGTTGGTGCAGGAAACCACTTTTGCACTTGTATTAGTGTGGCAAAAACACTTTTTGCACTTGTGATAGTGTTGAAAAACCACTTTTCGCACTTGTGTTAGTGTTGAAAACCACTTTTCGCACTTGTGTTGGTGCAGGAAACCACTTTTGCACTTGTATCAGTGTGGAAAAACCACTTTTCGCACTTGTTTTAGTGTTGAAAAACCACTTTTCGAACTTGTGTTAGTGTTGAAAAACCACTTTTCGCACTTGTGTTAGTGTTGAAAAACCACTTCGCACTTGTGTTGGTGCAGGAAACCACTTTTGCACTTGTATTAGTGTGGAAAAAACACTTTTTGCACTTGTGATAGTGTTGAAAAACCACTTTTCGCACTTGTGTTAGTGTTGAAAAACCACTTTTCGCACTTGTGTTAGTGTTGAAAAACCACTTTTCACACTTGTGTTGGTGCAGGAAACCACTTTTGCACTTGTATTAGTGTGGAAAAACCACTTTTCGCACTTGTGTTAGTGTTGAAAAACCACTTTTCGCACTTGTGTTAGTGTTGAAAAACCACTTTTCGCACTTGTGTTGGTGCAGGAAACCACTTTTCGCACTTGTATTGGTGCAGGAAACCACTTTTGCACATGTATTAGTGTGGAAAAAACACTTTTTGCACTTGTGATAGTGTTGAAAAACCACTTTTCGCGCTTGTGTTAGTGTTGAAAATCCACTTTTCGCACTTGTGTTGGTGCAGGAAACCACTTTTGCACTTGTATTAGTGTGGAAAAAACACTTTTGCACTTGTGATAGTGTTGAAAAACCACTTTTCGCACTTGTGTTAGTGTTGAAAAACCACTTTTTACACTTGTATTAGTGTGGCAAAAACACTTTTTGCACTTGTGATAGTGTTGAAAAACCACTTTTCGCACTTGTGTTAGTGTTGAAAACCACTTTTCGCACTTGTGTTGGTGCAGGAAACCACTTTTGCACTTGTATCAGTGTGGAAAAACCACTTTTCGCACTTGTGTTAGTGTTGAAAAACCACTTTTCGCATTTGTGTTAGTGTTGAAAAACCACTTTTCGCACCTGTGTTAGTGTTGAAAAACCACTTTTCGCACTTGTGTTGTTGCAGGAAACCACTTTTGCACTTGTATTAGTGTGGAAAAAACACTTTTTGCACTTGTGATAGTGTTGAAAAACCACTTTTCGCACTTGTGTTAGTGTTGAAAAACCACTTTTCGCACTTGTGTTAGTGTTGAAAAACCACTTTTCACACTTGTGTTGGTGCAGGAAACCACTTTTGCACTTGTATTAGTGTGGAAAAACCACTTTTCGCACTTGTGTTAGTGTTGAAAAACCACTTTTCGCACTTGTGTTAGTGTTGAAAAACCACTTTTCGCACTTGTGTTAGTGTTGAAAAACCACTTTTCGCACTTGTGTTGGTGCAGGAAACCACTTTTGCACTTGTATTAGTGTGGAAAAAACACTTTTTGCACTTGTGATAGTGTTGAAAAACCACTTTTCGCACTTGTGTTAGTGTTGAAAAACCACTTTTCGCACTTGTGTTAGTGTTGAAAAACCACTTTTCACACTTGTGTTGGTGCAGGAAACCACTTTTGCACTTGTGTTAGTGTTGAAAAACCACTTTTCGCACTTGTGTTAGTGTTGAAAAACCACTTTTCGCACTTGTGTTGGTGCAGGAAACCACTTTTGCACTTGTATTAGTGTGGAAAAACCACTTTTCGCACTTGTGTTAGTGTTGAAAAACCACTTTCGCACTTGTGTTGGTGCAGGAAACCACTTTTGCACTTGTATTAGTGTGGCAAAAACACTTTTTGCACTTGTGATAGTGTTGAAAAACCACTTTTCACACTTGTGTTGGTGCAGGAAACCACTTTTGCACTTGTGTTAGTGTTGAAAAACCACTTTTCGCACTTGTGTTAGTGTTGAAAAACCACTTTTTGCACTTGTGTTGGTGCAGGAAACCACTTTTGCACTTGTATTAGTGTGGCAAAAACACTTTTTGCACTTGTGATAGTGTTGAAAAACCACTTTTCACACTTGTGTTGGTGCAGGAAACCACTTTTGCACTTGTGTTAGTGTTGAAAAACCACTTTTCGCACTTGTGATAGTGTTGAAAAACCACTTTTCGCACTTGTGTTGGTGCAGGAAACCACTTTTGCACTTGTATTAGTGTGGCAAAAACACTTTTTGCACTTGTGATAGTGTTGAAAAACCACTTTTCGCACTTGTGTTAGTGTTGAAAACCACTTTTCGCACTTGTGTTGGTGCAGGAAACCACTTTTGCACTTGTATCAGTGTGGAAAAACCACTTTTCGCACTTGTTTTAGTGTTGAAAAACCACTTTTCGAACTTGTGTTAGTGTTGAAAAACCACTTTTCGCACTTGTGTTAGTGTTGAAAAACCACTTCGCACTTGTGTTGGTGCAGGAAACCACTTTTGCACTTGTATTAGTGTGGAAAAAACACTTTTTGCACTTGTGATAGTGTTGAAAAACCACTTTTCGCACTTGTGTTAGTGTTGAAAAACCACTTTTCGCACTTGTGTTAGTGTTGAAAAACCACTTTTCACACTTGTGTTGGTGCAGGAAACCACTTTTGCACTTGTGTTAGTGTGGAAAAACCACTTTTCGCACTTGTGTTAGTGTTGAAAAACCACTTTTCGCACTTGTGTTAGTGTTGAAAAACCACTTTTCGCACTTGTGTTGGTGCAGGAAACCACTTTTGCACTTGTATTAGTGTGGAAAAACCACTTTTTGCACTTGTGATAGTGTTGAAAACCCACTTTTCGCACATGTGTTAGTGAAGGAAACCACTTTTCGCACTTGTATTGGTGCAGGAAACCACTTTTGCACTTGTATTAGTGTGGAAAAAACACTTTTTGCACTTGTGATAGTGTTGAAAAACCACTTTTCGCGCTTGTGTTAGTGTTGAAAATCCACTTTTCGCACTTGTGTTGGTGCAGGAAACCACTTTTGCACTTGTATTAGTGTGGAAAAAACACTTTTGCACTTGTGATAGTGTTGAAAAACCACTTTTCGCACTTGTGTTAGTGTTGAAAAACCACTTTTTACACTTGTATTAGTGTGGCAAAAACACTTTTTGCACTTGTGATAGTGTTGAAAAACCACTTTTCGCACTTGTGTTAGTGTTGAAAACCACTTTTCGCACTTCTGTTGGTGCAGGAAACCACTTTTGCACTTGTATCAGTGTGGAAAAACCACTTTTCGCACTTGTGTTAGTGTTGAAAAACCACTTTTCGCACTTGTGTTAGTGTTGAAAAACCACTTTTCGCACCTGTGTTAGTGTTGAAAAACCACTTTTCGCACTTGTGTTGGTGCAGGAAACCACTTTTGCACTTGTATTAGTGTGGAAAAAACACTTTTTGCACTTGTGATAGTGTTGAAAAACCACTTTTCGCACTTGTGTTAGTGTTGAAAAACCACTTTTCGCACTTGTGTTAGTGTTGAAAAACCACTTTTCACACTTGTGTTGGTGCAGGAAACCACTTTTGCACTTGTATTAGTGTGGAAAAACCACTTTTCGCACTTGTGTTAGTGTTGAAAAACCACTTTTCGCACTTGTGTTAGTGTTGAAAAACCACTTTTCGCACTTGTGTTAGTGTTGAAAAACCACTTTTCGCACTTGTGTTGGTGCAGGAAACCACTTTTGCACTTGTATTAGTGTGGAAAAAACACTTTTTGCACTTGTGATAGTGTTGAAAAACCACTTTTCGCACTTGTGTTAGTGTTGAAAAACCACTTTTCGCACTTGTGTTAGTGTTGAAAAACCACTTTTCACACTTGTGTTGGTGCAGGAAACCACTTTTGCACTTGTGTTAGTGTTGAAAAACCACTTTTCGCACTTGTGTTAGTGTTGAAAAACCACTTTTCGCACTTGTGTTGGTGCAGGAAACCACTTTTGCACTTGCATTAGTGTGGAAAAACCACTTTTCGCACTTGTGTTAGTGTTGAAAAACCACTTTTCGCACTTGTGTTGGTGCAGGAAACCACTTTTGCACTTGTATTAGTGTAGCAAAAACACTTTTTGCACTTGTGATAGTGTTGAAAAACCACTTTTCGCACTTGTGTTAGTGTTGAAAACCACTTTTCGCACTTGTGTTGGTGCAGGAAACCACTTTTGCACTTGTGTTAGTGTTGAAAAACCACTTTTCGCACTTGTGTTAGTGTTGAAAAACCACTTTTCGCACTTGTGTTGGTGCAGGAAACCACTTTTGCACTTGTATTAGTGTGGAAAAACCACTTTTCACACTTGTGTTAGTGTTGAAAAACCACTTTTCGCACTTGTGTTGGTGCAGGAAACCACTTTTGCACTTGTATTAGTGTGGCAAAAACACTTTTTGCACTTGTGATAGTGTTGAAAAACCACTTTTCACACTTGTGTTGGTGCAGGAAACCACTTTTGCACTTGTGTTAGTGTTGAAAAACCACTTTTCGCACTTGTGTTAGTGTTGAAAAACCACTTTTTGCACTTGTGTTGGTGCAGGAAACCACTTTTGCACTTGTATTAGTGTGGCAAAAACACTTTTTGCACTTGTGATAGTGTTGAAAAACCACTTTTCACACTTGTGTTGGTGCAGGAAACCACTTTTGCACTTGTGTTAGTGTTGAAAAACCACTTTTCGCACTTGTGTTAGTGTTGAAAAACCACTTTTCGCACTTGTGTTGGTGCAGGAAACCACTTTTGCACTTGTATTAGTGTGGCAAAAACACTTTTTGCACTTGTGATAGTGTTGAAAAACCACTTTTCGCACTTGTGTTAGTGTTGAAAACCACTTTTCGCACTTGTGTTGGTGCAGGAAACCACTTTTGCACTTGTATCAGTGTGGAAAAACCACTTTTCGCACTTGTTTTAGTGTTGAAAAACCACTTTTCGAACTTGTGTTAGTGTTGAAAAACCACTTTTCGCACTTGTGTTAGTGTTGAAAAACCACTTCGCACTTGTGTTGGTGCAGGAAACCACTTTTGCACTTGTATTAGTGTGGAAAAAACACTTTTTGCACTTGTGATAGTGTTGAAAAACCACTTTTCGCACTTGTGTTAGTGTTGAAAAACCACTTTTCGCACTTGTGTTAGTGTTGAAAAACCACTTTTCACACTTGTGTTGGTGCAGGAAACCACTTTTGCACTTGTATTAGTGTGGAAAAACCACTTTTCGCACTTGTGTTAGTGTTGAAAAACCACTTTTCGCACTTGTGTTAGTGTTGAAAAACCACTTTTCGCACTTGTGTTGGTGCAGGAAACCACTTTTGCACTTGTATTAGTGTGGAAAAACCACTTTTTGCACTTGTGATAGTGTTGAAAACCCACTTTTCGCACATGTGTTAGTGAAGGAAACCACTTTTCGCACTTGTATTGGTGCAGGAAACCACTTTTGCACTTGTATTAGTGTGGAAAAAACACTTTTTGCACTTGTGATAGTGTTGAAAAACCACTTTTCGCGCTTGTGTTAGTGTTGAAAATCCACTTTTCGCACTTGTGTTGGTGCAGGAAACCACTTTTGCACTTGTATTAGTGTGGAAAAAACACTTTTGCACTTGTGATAGTGTTGAAAAACCACTTTTCGCACTTGTGTTAGTGTTGAAAAACCACTTTTTACACTTGTATTAGTGTGGCAAAAACACTTTTTGCACTTGTGATAGTGTTGAAAAACCACTTTTCGCACTTGTGTTAGTGTTGAAAACCACTTTTCGCACTTCTGTTGGTGCAGGAAACCACTTTTGCACTTGTATCAGTGTGGCAAAACCACTTTTCGCACTTGTGTTAGTGTTGAAAAACCACTTTTCGCACTTGTGTTAGTGTTGAAAAACCACGTTTCGCACCTGTGTTAGTGTTGAAAAACCAATTTTCGCACTTGTGTTGGTGCAGGAAACCACTTTTGCACTTGTATTAGTGTGGAAAAAACACTTTTTGCACTTGTGATAGTGTTGAAAAACCACTTTTCGCACTTGTGTTAGTGTTGAAAAACCACTTTTCGCACTTGTGTTAGTGTTGAAAAACCACTTTTCACACTTGTGTTGGTGCAGGAAACCACTTTTGCACTTGTATTAGTGTGGAAAAACCACTTTTCGCACTTGTGTTAGTGTTGAAAAACCACTTTTCGCACTTGTGTTAGTGTTGAAAAACCACTTTTCGCACTTGTGTTAGTGTTGAAAAACCACTTTTCGCACTTGTGTTGGTGCAGGAAACCACTTTTGCACTTGTATTAGTGTGGAAAAAACACTTTTTGCACTTGTGATAGTGTTGAAAAACCACTTTTCGCACTTGTGTTAGTGTTGAAAAACCACTTTTCGCACTTGTGTTAGTGTTGAAAAACCACTTTTCACACTTGTGTTGGTGCAGGAAACCACTTTTGCACTTGTGTTAGTGTTGAAAAACCACTTTTCGCACTTGTGTTAGTGTTGAAAAACCACTTTTCGCACTTGTGTTGGTGCAGGAAACCACTTTTGCACTTGTATTAGTGTGGAAAAACCACTTTTCGCACTTGTGTTAGTGTTGAAAAACCACTTTTCGCACTTGTGTTGGTGCAGGAAACCACTTTTGCACTTGTATTAGTGTGGCAAAAACACTTTTTGCACTTGTGATAGTGTTGAAAAACCACTTTTCGCACTTGTGTTAGTGTTGAAAACCACTTTTCGCACTTGTGTTGGTGCAGGAAACCACTTTTGCACTTGTATCAGTGTGGAAAAACCACTTTTCGCACTTGTGTTAGTGTTGAAAAACAACTTTTCGAACTTGTGTTAGTGTTGAAAAACCACTTTTCGCACTTGTGTTAGTGTTGAAAAACCACTTCGCACTTGTGTTGGTGCACGAAACCACTTTTGCACTTGTATTAGTGTGGAAAAAACACTTTTTGCACTTGTGATAGTGTTGAAAAACCACTTTTCGCACTTGTGTTAGTGTTGAAAAACCACTTTTCGCACCTGTGTTAGTGTTGAAAAACCACTTTTCACACTTGTGTTGGTGCAGGAAACCACTTTTGCACTTGTATTAGTGTGGAAAAACCACTTTTCGCACTTGTGTTAGTGTTGAAAAACCCATTTTCGCACTTGTGTTAGTGTTGAAAAACCACTTTTCGCACTTGTGTTGGTGCAGGAAACCACTTTTGCACTTGTATTAGTGTGGAAAAACCACTTTTTGCACTTGTGATAGTGTTGAAAACCCACTTTTCGCACATGTGTTAGTGAAGGAAACCACTTTTCGCACTTGTATTGGTGCAGGAAACCACTTTTGCACTTGTATTAGTGTGGAAAAACACTTTTTGCACTTGTGATAGTGTTGAAAAACCACTTTTCGCGCTTGTGTTAGTGTTGAAAATCCACTTTTCGCACTTGTGTTGGTGCAGGAAACCACTTTTGCACTTGTATTAGTGTGGAAAAAACACTTTTGCACTTGTGATCGTGTTGAAAAACCACTTTTCGCACTTGTGTTAGTGTTGAAAAACCACTTTTTACACTTCTGTTGGTGCAGGAAACCACTTTTGCACTTGTATTAGTGTGGAAAAACCACTTTTCGCACTTGTGTTAGTGTTGAAAAACCACTTTTCGCACTTGTGTTGGTGCAGGAAACCACTTTTGCACTTGTATTAGTGTGGCAAAAACACTTTTTGCACTTGTGATAGTGTTGAAAAACCACTTTTCGCACTTGTGTTAGTGTTGAAAACCACTTTTCGCACTTGTGTTGGTGCAGGAAACCACTTTTGCACTTGTATCAGTGTGGAAAAACCACTTTTCACACTTGTGTTAATGTTGAAAAACCCCTTTTCGCACTTGTGTTAGTGTTGAAAAACCACTTTTCGCACTTGTGTTAGTGTTGAAAAACCACTTTTCGCACTTGTGTTGGTGCAGGAAACCACTTTTGCACTTGTATTAGTGTGGAAAAAACACTTTTTGCACTTGTGATAGTGTTGAAAAACCACTTTTCGCACTTGTGTTAGTGTTGAAAAACCACTTTTCGCACTTGTGTTAGTGTTGAAAAACCACTTTTCACACTTGTGTTGGTGCAGGAAACCACTTTTGCACTTGTATTAGTGTGGAAAAACCACTTTTCGCACTTGTGTTAGTGTTGAAAAACCACTTTTCGCACTTGTGTTAGTGTTGAAAAACCACTTTTCGCACTTGTGTTGGTGCAGGAAACCACTTTTGCACTTGTATTAGTGTGGCAAAAACACTTTTTGCACTTGTGATAGTGTTGAAAAACCACTTTTCGCACTTGTGTTAGTGTTGAAAAACCACTTTTCGCACTCGTGTTGGTGCAGGAAACCACTTTTGCACTTGTATTAGTGTGGAAAAACCACTTTTCGCACTTGTGTTAGTGTTGAAAAACCACTTTTCGCACTTGTGTTAGTGTTGAAAAACCACTTTTTGCACTTGTGTTAGTGTTGAAAAACCACTTTTGGCACTTGTGTTGGTGCAGGAAACCACTTTTGCACTTGTATTAGTGTGGAAAAAACACTTTTTGCACTTGTGATAGTGTTGAAAAACCACTTTTCGCACTTGTGTTAGTGTTGAAAAACCACTTTCCACACTTGTGTTGGTGCAGGAAACCACTTTTGCACTTGTATTAGTGTGGGAAAACCACTTTTTGCACTTGTGATAGTGTTGAAAACCCACTTTTCGCACATGTGTTAGTGAAGGAAACCACTTTTCGCACTTGTGTTCGTGCAGGAAACCACTTTTGCACTTGTATTAGTGTGGAAAAAACACTTTTGCACTTGTGATAGTGTTGAAAAACCACTTTTCACACTTGTGTTAGTGTTGAAAAACCACTTTTCGCACTTGTGTTGGTGCAGGAAACCACTTTTGCACTTGTATTAGTGTGGAAAAAACACTTTTTGCACTTGTGATAGTGTTGAAAAACCACTTTTCACACTTGTGTCAGTGTTGAAAAACCACTTTTCGCACTTGTGTTGGTGCAGGAAACCACTTTTGCAGTTGTATTAGTGTGGAAAAACCACTTTTCGCACCTGTGTTAGTGTTGAAAAACCACTTTTCGCACTTGTGTTAGTGTTGAAAAAACACTTTTCACACTTGTGTTGGTGCAGAAAACCACTATTGCACTTGTATTAGTATGGAAAAAACACTTTTTGCACTTGTGATAGTGTTGAAAAACCACTTTTCGCACTTGTGTTAGTGTTGAAAAACCACTTTTCGCACTTGTGTTGGTGCAGGAAACCACTTTTGCACTTGTATTAGTGTGGAAAAACCACTTTTCGCACTTGTGTTAGTGTTGAAAAACCACTTTGCGCACTTGTGTTAGTGTTGAAAAACCATTTTTCGCACTTGTGTTAGTGTTGAAAAACCACTTTTCGCACTTGTGTTGGTGCAGGAAACCACTTTTGCACTTGTATTAGTGTGGAAAAAACACTTTTCGCACTTGTGTTAGTGTTGAAAAACCACTTTTCGCACTTGTGTTAGTGTAGAAAAACCACTTTTCGCACTTGTGTTAGTGTTGAAAAACCACTTTCCACACTTGTGTTGGTGCAGGAAACCACTTTTGCACTTGTATTAGTGTGGAAAAAACACTTTTTGCACTTGTATTAGTGTGGAAAAACCACTTTTTGCACTTGTGATAGTGTTGAAAACCCACTTTTCGCACATGTTAGTGAAGGAAACCACTTTTCGCACGTGTATTGGTGCAGGAAACCACTTTTGCACTTGTATTAGTGTGGAAAAAACACTTTTTGCACTTGTGATAGTGTTGAAAAACCACTTTTCGCGCTTGTGTTAGTGTTGAAAATCCACTTTTCGCACTTGTGTTGGTGCAGGAAACCACTTTTGCACTTGTATTAGTGTGGAAAAAACACTTTTGCACTTGTGATAGTGTTGAAAAACCACTTTTCGCCCTTGTGTTAGTGTTGAAAAACCACTTTTTACACTTGTGTTGGTGCAGGAAACCACTTTTGCACTTGTATTAGTGTGGAAAAAACACTTTTTGCACTTGTGATAGTGTTGAAAAACCACTTTTCGCACTTGTGTTAGTGTTGAAAAACCACTTTTCGCACTTGTGTTAGTGTTGAAAAACCACCTTTCACCCTTGTGTTGGTGCAGGAAACCACTTTTGCACTTGTATTAGTGTGGAAAAACCACTTTTCGCACTTGTGTTAGTGTTGAAAAACCACTTTTCGCACTTGTGTTAGTGTTGAAAAACCACTTTTCGCACTTGTGTTGGTGCAGGAAACCACTTTTGCACTTGTATTAGTGTGGCAAAAACACTTTTTGCACTTGTGATAGTGTTGAAAAACCACTTTTCGCACTCGTGTTGGTGCAGGAAACCACTTTTGCACTTGTATTAGTGTGGAAAAACAACTTTTCGCACTTGTGTTAGTGTTGAAAAACCACTTTTCGCACTTGTGTTAGTGTTGAAAAACCACTTTTTGCACTTGTGTTATTGTTGAAAAACCACTTTTGGCACTTGTGTTGGTGCAGGAAACCACTTTTGCACTTGTATTAGTGTGGAAAAAACACTTTTTGCACTTGTGATAGTGTTGAAAAACCACTTTTCGCACTTGTGTTAGTGTTGAAAAACCACTTTCCACACTTGTGTTGGTGCAGGAAACCACTTTTGCACTTGTATTAGTGTGGGAAAACCACTTTTTGCACTTGTGATAGTGTTGAAAACCCACTTTTCGCACATGTGTTCGTGAAGGAAACCACTTTTCGCACTTGTGTTCGTGCAGGGAAACCACTTTTGCACTTGTATTAGTGTGGAAAAAACACTTTTGCACTTGTGATAGTGATGAAAAACCACTTTTCACACTTGTGTTAGTGTTGAAAAACCACTTTTCGCACTTGTGTTGGTGCAGGAAACCACTTTTGCACTTGTATTAGTGTGGAAAAAACACTTTTTGCACTTGTGATAGTGTTGAAAAACCACTTTTCACACTTGTGTCAGTGTTGAAAAACCACTTTTCGCACTTGTGTTGGTGCAGGAAACCACTTTTGCACTTGTATCAGTGTGGAAAAACCACTTTTCGCACTTGTGTTAGTGTTGAAAAACCACTTTTCGCACTTGTGTTAGTGTTGAAAAACCACTTTTCGCACTTGTGTTAGTGTTGAAAAACCACTTTTCGCACTTGTGTTGGTGCAGGAAACCACTTTTGCACTTGTATTAGTGTGGAAAAAACACTTTTTGCACTTGTGATAGTGTTGAAAAACCACTTTTCGCACTTGTGTTAGTGTTGAAAAACCACTTTTCGCACTTGTGTTAGTGTTGAAAAACCACTTTTCACACTTGTGTTGGTGCAGGAAACCACTTTTGCACTTGTATTAGTGTGGAAAAACCACTTTTCGCACTTGTGTTAGTGTTGAAAAACCACTTTTCGCACTTGTGTTAGTGTTGAAAAACCACTTTTCGCACTTGTGTTGGTGCAGGAAACCACTTTTGCACTTGTATTAGTGTGGCAAAAACACTTTTTGCACTTGTGATAGTGTTGAAAAACCACTTTTCGCACTTGTGTTAGTGTTGAAAACCACTTTTCGCACTTGTGTTGGTGCAGGAAACCACTTTTGCACTTGTATCAGTGTGGAAAAACCACTTTTCGCACTTGTGTTAGTGTTGAAAAACCACTTTTCGAACTTGTGTTAGTGTTGAAAAACCACTTTTCGCACTTGTGTTAGTGTTGAAAAACCACTTCGCACTTGTGTTGGTGCAGGAAACCACTTTTGCACTTGTATTAGTGTGGAAAAAACACTTTTTGCACTTGTGATAGTGTTGAAAAACCACTTTTCGCACTTGTGTTAGTGTTGAAAAACCACTTTTCGCACTCGTGTTGGTGCAGGAAACCACTTTTGCACTTGTATTAGTGTGGAAAAACCACTTTTCGCACTTGTGTTAGTGTTGAAAAACCACTTTTCGCACTTGTGTTAGTGTTGAAAAACCACTTTTTGCACTTGTGTTAGTGTTGAAAAACCACTTTTGGCACTTGTGTTGGTGCAGGAAACCACTTTTGCACTTGTATTAGTGTGGAATAAACACTTTTTGCACTTGTGATAGTGTTGAAAAACCACTTTTCGCACTTGTGTTAGTGTTGAAAAACCACTTTCCACACTTGTGTTGGTGCAGGAAACCACTTTTGCACTTGTATTAGTGTGGGAAAAGCACTTTTTGCACTTGTGATAGTGTTGAAAACCCACTTTTCGCACATGTGTTAGTGAAGGAAACCACTTTTCGCACTTGTGTTCGTGCAGGAAACCACTTTTGCACTTGTATTAGTGTGGAAAAAACACTTTTGCACTTGTGATAGTGTTGAAAAACCACTTTTCACACTTGTGTTAGTGTTGAAAAACCACTTTTCGCACTTGTGTTGGTGCAGGAAACCACTTTTGCACTTGTATTAGTGTGGAAAAACCACTTTTCACACTTGTGTCAGTGTTGAAAAACCACTTTTCGCACTTGTGTTGGTGCAGGAAACCACTTTTGCACTTGTATTAGTGTGGACAAAACACTTTTGCACTTGTGATAGTGTTGAAAAACCACTTTTCGCACTTGTGTTAGTGTTGAAAAACCACTTTTGGCACTTGTGTTGGCGCAGGAAACCACTTTTGCACATGTATTAGTGTGGAAAAACCACTTTTCGCACTTGTGTTAGTGTTGAAAAACCACTTTTCGCACTTGTGTTAGTGTTGAAAAACCACTTTTCGCACTTGTGTTGGTGCAGGAAACCACTTTTGCACTTGTATTAGTGTGGAAAAACCACTTTTCGCACTTGTGTTAGTGTTGAAAAACCACTTTTCGCACTTGTGTTGGTGCAGGAAACCACTTTTGCACTTGTATTAGTGTGGCAAAAACACTTTTTGCACTTGTGATAGTGTTGAAAAACCACTTTTCGCACTTGTGTTAGTGTTGAAAACCACTTTTCGCACTTGTGTTGGTGCAGGAAACCACTTTTGCACTTGTATCAGTGTGGAAAAACCACTTTTCGCACTTGTGTTATTGTTGAAAAACCACTTTTCGAACTTGTGTTAGTGTTGAAAAACCACTTTTCGCACTTGTGTTAGTGTTGAAAAACCACTTCGCACTTGCGTTGGTGCAGGAAACCACTTTTGCACTTGTATTAGTGTGGAAAAAACACTTTTTGCACTTGTGATAGTGTTGAAAAACCACTTTTCGCACTTGTGTTAGTGTTGAAAAACCACTTTTCGCACTCGTGTTGGTGCAGGAAACCACTTTTGCACTTGTATTAGTGTGGAAAAACCACTTTTCGCACTTGTGTTAGTGTTGAAAAACCACTTTTCGCACTTGTGTTAGTGTTGAAAAACCACTTTTTGCACTTGTGTTAGTGTTGAAAAACCACTTTTGGCACTTGTGTTGGTGCAGGAAACCACTTTTGCACTTGTATTAGTGTGGAAAAACCACTTTTCGCACTTGTGTTAGTGTTGAAAAACCACTTTGCGCACTTGTGTTAGTGTTGAAAAACCATTTTTCGCACTTGTGTTAGTGTTGAAAAACCACTTTCCACACTTGTGTTGGTGCAGGAAACCACTTTTGCACTTGTATTAGTGTGGGAAAAGCACTTTTTGCACTTGTGATAGTGTTGAAAACCCACTTTTCGCACATGTGTTAGTGAAGGAAACCACTTTTCGCACTTGTGTTCGTGCAGGAAACCACTTTTGCACTTGTATTAGTGTGGAAAAAACACTTTTGCACTTGTGATAGTGTTGAAAAACCACTTTTCACACTTGTGTTAGTGTTGAAAAACCACTTTTCGCACTTGTGTTGGTGCATGAAACCACTTTTGCACTTGTATTAGTGTGGAAAAACCACTTTTCACACTTGTGTCAGTGTTGGAAAACCACTTTTCGCACTTGTGTTGGTGCAGGAAACCACTTTTGCACTTGTATTAGTGTGGAAAAACCACTTTTCACACCTGTGTTAGTGTTGAAAAACCACTTTTCGCACTTGTGTTAGTGTTGAAAAACCACTTTTCGCACTTGTGTTGGTGCAGAAAACCACTATTGCACTTGTATTAGTGTGGAAAAAACACTTTTTGCACTTGTGATAGTGTTGAAAAACCACTTTTCGCACTTGTGTTAGTGTTGAAAAACCACTTTTCGCACTTGTGTTGGTGCAGGAAACCACTTTTGCACTTGTATTAGTGTGGAAAAACCACTTTTCGCACTTGTGTTAGTGTTGAAAAACCACTTTGCGCACTTGTGTTAGTGTTGAAAAACCATTTTTCGCACTTGTGTTAGTGTTGAAAAACCACTTTTCGCACTTGTGTTGGTGCAGGAAACCACTTTTGCACTTGTATTAGTGTGGAAAAAACACTTTTCGCACTTGTGATCGTGTTGAAAAACCACTTTTCGCACTTGTGTTAGTGTAGAAAAACCACTTTTCGCACTTGTGTTAGTGTTGAAAAACCACTTTCCACACTTGTGTTGGTGCAGGAAACCACTTTTGCACTTGTATTAGTGTGGAAAAAACACTTTTTGCACTTGTATTAGTGTGGAAAAACCACTTTTTGCACTTGTGATAGTGTTGAAAACCCACTTTTCGCACATGTGTTAGTGAAGGAAACCACTTTTCGCACTTGTATTGGTGCAGGAAACCACTTTTGCACTTGTATTAGTGTGGAAAAAACACTTTTTGCACTTGTGATAGTGTTGAAAAACCACTTTTCGTGCTTGTGTTAGTGTTGAAAATCTCCTTTTCGCAGTTGTGTTGGTGCAGGAAACCACTTTTGCACTTGTATTAGTGTGGACAAAACACTTTTGCACTTGTGATTGTGTTGAAAAACCACTTTTCGCACTTGTGTTAGTGTTGAAAAACCACTTTTCACACTTGTGTTGGTGCAGGAAACCACTTTTGCACATGTATTAGTGTGGAAAAAACCACTTTTCGCACTTGTGTTAGTGTTGAAAAACCACTTTTCGCACTTGTGTTAGTGTTGAAAAACCACTTTTCGCACTTGTGTTGGTGCAGGAAACCACTTTTGCACTTGTATTAGTGTGGAAAAACCACTTTTCGCACTTGTGTTAGTGTTGAAAAACCACTTTTCGCACTTGTGTTGGTGCAGGAAACCACTTTTGCACTTGTATTAGTGTGGCAAAAACACTTTTTGCACTTGTGATAGTGTTGAAAAACCACTTTTCGCACTTGTGTTAGTGTTGAAAACCACTTTTCGCACTTGTGTTGGTGCAGGAAACCACTTTTGCACTTGTATCAGTGTGGAAAAACCACTTTTCGCACTTGTGTTAGTGTTGAAAAACCACTTTTCGAACTTGTGTTAGTGTTGAAAAACCACTTTTCGCACTTGTGTTAGTGTTGAAAAACCACTTCGCACTTGTGTTGGTGCAGGAAACCACTTTTGCACTTGTATTAGTGTGGAAAAAACACTTTTTGCACTTGTGATAGTGTTGAAAAACCACTTTTCGCACTTGTGTTAGTGTTGAAAAACCACTTTTCGCACTTGTGTTAGTGTTGAAAAACCACTTTTCACACTTGTGTTGGTGCAGGAAACCACTTTTGCACTTGTATTAGTGTGGAAAAACCACTTTTCGCACTTGTGTTAGTGTTGAAAAACCACTTTTCGCACTTGTGTTAGTGTTGAAAAACCACTTTTCGCACTTGTGTTGGTGCAGGAAACCACTTTTGCACTTGTATTAGTGTGGAAAAACCACTTTTTGCACTTGTGATAGTGTTGAAAACCCACTTTTCGCACATGTGTTAGTGAAGGAAACCACTTTTCGCACTTGTATTGGTGCAGGAAACCACTTTTGCACTTGTATTAGTGTGGAAAAAACACTTTTTGCACTTGTGATAGTGTTGAAAAACCACTTTTCGCGCTTGTGTTAGTGTTGAAAATCCACTTTTCGCACTTGTGTTGGTGCAGGAAACCACTTTTGCACTTGTATTAGTGTGGAAAAAACACTTTTGCACTTGTGATAGTGTTGAAAAACCACTTTTCGCACTTGTGTTAGTGTTGAAAAACCACTTTTTACACTTGTATTAGTGTGGCAAAAACACTTTTTGCACTTGTGATAGTGTTGAAAAACCACTTTTCGCACTTGTGTTAGTGTTGAAAACCACTTTTCGCACTTGTGTTGGTGCAGGAAACCACTTTTGCACTTGTATCAGTGTGGAAAAACCACTTTTCGCACTTGTGTTAGTGTTGAAAAACCACTTTTCGCACTTGTGTTAGTGTTGAAAAACCACTTTTCGCACCTGTGTTAGTGTTGAAAAACCACTTTTCGCACTTGTGTTGGTGCAGGAAACCACTTTTGCACTTGTATTAGTGTGGAAAAAACACTTTTTGCACTTGTGATAGTGTTGAAAAACCACTTTTCGCACTTGTGTTAGTGTTGAAAAACCACTTTTCACACTTGTGTTAGTGTTGAAAAACCACTTTTCACACTTGTGTTGGTGCAGGAAACCACTTTTGCACTTGTATTAGTGTGGAAAAACCACTTTTCGCACTTGTGTTAGTGTTGAAAAACCACTTTTCGCACTTGTGTTAGTGTTGAAAAACCACTTTTCGCACTTGTGTTGGTGCAGGAAACCACTTTTGCACTTGTATTAGTGTGGAAAAACCACTTTTTGCACTTGTGATAGTGTTGAAAACCCACTTTTCGCACATGTGTTAGTGAAGGAAACCACTTTTCGCACTTGTATTGGTGCAGGAAACCACTTTTGCACTTGTATTAGTGTGGAAAAAACACTTTTTGCACTTGTGATAGTGTTGAAAAACCACTTTTCGCGCTTGTGTTAGTGTTGAAAATCCACTTTTCGCACTTGTGTTGGTGCAGGAAACCACTTTTGCACTTGTATTAGTGTGGAAAAAACACTTTTGCACTTGTGATAGTGTTGAAAAACCACTTTTCGCACTTGTGTTAGTGTTGAAAAACCACTTTTTACACTTGTATTAGTGTGGCAAAAACACTTTTTGCACTTGTGATAGTGTTGAAAAACCACTTTTCGCACTTGTGTTAGTGTTGAAAACCACTTTTCGCACTTGTGTTGGTGCAGGAAACCACTTTTGCACTTGTATCAGTGTGGAAAAACCACTTTTCGCACTTGTGTTAGTGTTGAAAAACCACTTTTCGCACTTGTGTTAGTGTTGAAAAACCACTTTTCGCACCTGTGTTAGTGTTGAAAAACCACTTTTCGCACTTGTGTTGGTGCAGGAAACCACTTTTGCACTTGTATTAGTGTGGAAAAAACACTTTTTGCACTTGTGATAGTGTTGAAAAACCACTTTTCGCACTTGTGTTAGTGTTGAAAAACCACTTTTCGCACTTGTGTTAGTGTTGAAAAACCACTTTTCACACTTGTGTTGGTGCAGGAAACCACTTTTGCACTTGTATTAGTGTGGAAAAACCACTTTTCGCACTTGTGTTAATGTTGAAAAACCACTTTTCGCACTTGTGTTAGTGTTGAAAAACCACTTTTCGCACTTGTGTTAGTGTTGAAAAACCACTTTTCGCACTTGTGTTGGTGCAGGAAACCACTTTTGCACTTGTATTAGTGTGGAAAAAACACTTTTTGCACTTGTGATAGTGTTGAAAAACCACTTTTCGCACTTGTGTTAGTGTTGAAAAACCACTTTTCGCACTTGTGTTAGTGTTGAAAAACCACTTTTCACACTTGTGTTGGTGCAGGAAACCACTTTTGCACTTGTGTTAGTGTTGAAAAACCACTTTTCGCACTTGTGTTAGTGTTGAAAAACCACTTTTCGCACTTGTGTTGGTGCAGGAAACCACTTTTGCACTTGTATTAGTGTGGAAAAACCACTTTTCGCACTTGTGTTAGTGTTGAAAAACCACTTTTCGCACTTGTGTTGGTGCAGGAAACCACTTTTGCACTTGTATTAGTGTGGCAAAAACACTTTTTGCACTTGTGATAGTGTTGAAAAACCACTTTTCACACTTGTGTTGGTGCAGGAAACCACTTTTGCACTTGTGTTAGTGTTGAAAAACCACTTTTCGCACTTGTGTTAGTGTTGAAAAACCACTTTTTGCACTTGTGTTGGTGCAGGAAACCACTTTTGCACTTGTATTAGTGTGGCAAAAACACTTTTTGCACTTGTGATAGTGTTGAAAAACCACTTTTCACACTTGTGTTGGTGCAGGAAACCACTTTTGCACTTGTGTTAGTGTTGAAAAACCACTTTTCGCACTTGTGTTAGTGTTGAAAAACCACTTTTCGCACTTGTGTTGGTGCAGGAAACCACTTTTGCACTTGTATTAGTGTGGCAAAAACACTTTTTGCACTTGTGATAGTGTTGAAAAACCACTTTTCGCACTTGTGTTAGTGTTGAAAACCACTTTTCGCACTTGTGTTGGTGCAGGAAACCACTTTTGCACTTGTATCAGTGTGGAAAAACCACTTTTCGCACTTGTTTTAGTGTTGAAAAACCACTTTTCGAACTTGTGTTAGTGTTGAAAAACCACTTTTCGCACTTGTGTTAGTGTTGAAAAACCACTTCGCACTTGTGTTGGTGCAGGAAACCACTTTTGCACTTGTATTAGTGTGGAAAAAACACTTTTTGCACTTGTGATAGTGTTGAAAAACCACTTTTCGCACTTGTGTTAGTGTTGAAAAACCACTTTTCGCACTTGTGTTAGTGTTGAAAAACCACTTTTCACACTTGTGTTGGTGCAGGAAACCACTTTTGCACTTGTATTAGTGTGGAAAAACCACTTTTCGCACTTGTGTTAGTGTTGAAAAACCACTTTTCGCACTTGTGTTAGTGTTGAAAAACCACTTTTCGCACTTGTGTTGGTGCAGGAAACCACTTTTGCACTTGTATTAGTGTGGAAAAACCACTTTTTGCACTTGTGATAGTGTTGAAAACCCACTTTTCGCACATGTGTTAGTGAAGGAAACCACTTTTCGCACTTGTATTGGTGCAGGAAACCACTTTTGCACATGTATTAGTGTGGAAAAAACACTTTTTGCACTTGTGATAGTGTTGAAAAACCACTTTTCGCGCTTGTGTTAGTGTTGAAAATCCACTTTTCGCACTTGTGTTGGTGCAGGAAACCACTTTTGCACTTGTATTAGTGTGGAAAAAACACTTTTGCACTTGTGATAGTGTTGAAAAACCACTTTTCGCACTTGTGTTAGTGTTGAAAAACCACTTTTTACACTTGTATTAGTGTGGCAAAAACACTTTTTGCACTTGTGATAGTGTTGAAAAACCACTTTTCGCACTTGTGTTAGTGTTGAAAACCACTTTTCGCACTTGTGTTGGTGCAGGAAACCACTTTTGCACTTGTATCAGTGTGGAAAAACCACTTTTCGCACTTGTGTTAGTGTTGAAAAACCACTTTTCGCACTTGTGTTAGTGTTGAAAAACCAATTTTCGCACCTGTGTTAGTGTTGAAAAACCACTTTTCGCACTTGTGTTGGTGCAGGAAACCACTTTTGCACTTGTATTAGTGTGGAAAAAACACTTTTTGCACTTGTGATAGTGTTGAAAAACCACTTTTCGCACTTGTGTTAGTGTTGAAAAACCACTTTTCGCACTTGTGTTAGTGTTGAAAAACCACTTTTCACACTTGTGTTGGTGCAGGAAACCACTTTTGCACTTGTATTAGTGTGGAAAAACCACTTTTCGCACTTGTGTTAGTGTTGAAAAACCACTTTTCGCACTTGTGTTAGTGTTGAAAAACCACTTTTCGCACTTGTGTTAGTGTTGAAAAACCACTTTTCGCACTTGTGTTGGTGCAGGAAACCACTTTTGCACTTGTATTAGTGTGGAAAAAACACTTTTTGCACTTGTGATAGTGTTGAAAAACCACTTTTCGCACTTGTGTTAGTGTTGAAAAACCACTTTTCGCACTTGTGTTAGTGTTGAAAAACCACTTTTCACACTTGTGTTGGTGCAGGAAACCACTTTTGCACTTGTGTTAGTGTTGAAAAACCACTTTTCGCACTTGTGTTAGTGTTGAAAAACCACTTTTCGCACTTGTGTTGGTGCAGGAAACCACTTTTGCACTTGTATTAGTGTGGAAAAACCACTTTTCGCACTTGTGTTAGTGTTGAAAAACCACTTTTCGCACTTGTGTTGGTGCAGGAAACCACTTTTGCACTTGTATTAGTGTGGCAAAAACACTTTTTGCACTTGTGATAGTGTTGAAAAACCACTTTTCACACTTGTGTTGGTGCAGGAAACCACTTTTGCACTTGTGTTAGTGTTGAAAAACCACTTTTCGCACTTGTGTTAGTGTTGAAAAACCACTTTTTGCACTTGTGTTGGTGCAGGAAACCACTTTTGCACTTGTATTAGTGTGGCAAAAACACTTTTTGCACTTGTGATAGTGTTGAAAAACCACTTTTCACACTTGTGTTGGTGCAGGAAACCACTTTTGCACTTGTGTTAGTGTTGAAAAACCACTTTTCGCACTTGTGTTAGTGTTGAAAAACCACTTTTCGCACTTGTGTTGGTGCAGGAAACCACTTTTGCACTTGTATTAGTGTGGCAAAAACACTTTTTGCACTTGTGATAGTGTTGAAAAACCACTTTTCGCACTTGTGTTAGTGTTGAAAACCACTTTTCGCACTTGTGTTGGTGCAGGAAACCACTTTTGCACTTGTATCAGTGTGGAAAAACCACTTTTCGCACTTGTTTTAGTGTTGAAAAACCACTTTTCGAACTTGTGTTAGTGTTGAAAAACCACTTTTCGCACTTGTGTTAGTGTTGAAAAACCACTTCGCACTTGTGTTGGTGCAGGAAACCACTTTTGCACTTGTATTAGTGTGGAAAAAACACTTTTTGCACTTGTGATAGTGTTGAAAAACCACTTTTCGCACTTGTGTTAGTGTTGAAAAACCACTTTTCGCACTTGTGTTAGTGTTGAAAAACCACTTTTCACACTTGTGTTGGTGCAGGAAACCACTTTTGCACTTGTGTTAGTGTGAAAAAACCACTTTTCGCACTTGTGTTAGTGTTGAAAACCACTTTTCGCACTTGTGTTAGTGTGAAAAACCACTTTTCGCACTTGTGTTGGTGCAGGAAACCACTTTTGCACTTGTATTAGTGTGGAAAAACCACTTTTTGCACTTGTGATAGTGTTGAAAACCCACTTTTCGCACATGTGTTAGTGAAGGAAACACTTTTCACACTTGTATTGGTGCAGGAAACCACGTTTGCACTTGTATTAGTGTGGAAAAAACACTTTTTGCACTTGTGATAGTGTTGAAAAACCACTTTTCGCGCTTGTGTTAGTGTTGAAAATCCACTTTTCGCACTTGTGTTGGTGCAGAAACCACTTTTGCACTTGTATTAGTGTGGAAAAAACACTTTTGCACTTGTGATAGTGTTGAAAAACCACTTTTCGCACTTGTGTTAGTGTTGAAAAACCACTTTTCTACACTTGTATTAGTGTGCAAAACACTTTTTGCACTTGTGATAGTGTTGAAAAACACTTTTCGCACTTGTGTTAGTGTTGAAAACCACTTTTCGCTACTTCTTGTTGGTGCAGGAAACCACTTTTGCACTTGTATCAGTGTGGAAAAACCACTTTTCGCACTTGTGTTAGTGTGAAAAACCACTTTTCGGCACTTGTGTTAGTGTTGAAAAACCACTTTTCGCACCTGTGTTAGTGTTGAAAAACCACTTTTCGCACTTGTGTTGGTGCAGGAAACCACTTTTGCACTTGTATTAGTGTGGAAAAAACACTTTTTGCACTTGTGTTAGTGTGAAAAACCACTTTTCGCACTTGTGTTAGTGTTGAAAAACCCACTTTTCGCACTTGTGTAGAGTTGAAAAACCACTTTTCACACTTGTGTTGGTGCAGGAAACCACTTTTGCGACTGTGTTTCGTGTGGAAAAACCACTTTCGCACTTGTGTTCGTTGTTGAAAAACCACTTTTCGCACTTGTGTTAGTGTTGAAAAACCACTTTTCGCACTTGTGTTAGTGTAGAAAACCACTTTTCGCACTTGTGTTGTGCAGGAAACCACTTTTGCACTTGTATTAGTGTGGAAAAATCACTTTTGCACTTGTGATAGTGTTGAAAAACCACTTTTCGCACACTTGTGTTAGTGTTGAAAAACCACTTTTCGCACTTGTGTTAGTGTTGAAAAACCACTTTTCACACTTGTGTTGGTGCAGGAAACCACTTTTGCACTTGTGTTAGTGTTGAAAAACCACTTTTCGCACTTGTGTTAGTGTTGAAAAACCACTTTTCGCACTTGTGTTGGTGCAGGAAACCACTTTTGCACTTGCATTAGTGTGGAAAAACCACTTTTCGCACTTGTGTTAGTGTTGAAAAACCACTTTTCGCACTTGTGTTGGTGCAGGAAACCACTTTTGCACTTGTATTAGTGTGGCAAAAACACTTTTTGCACTTGTGATAGTGTTGAAAAACCACTTTTCGCACTTGTGTTAGTGTTGAAAACCACTTTTCGCACTTGTCTTGGTGCAGGAAACCACTTTTGCACTTGTGTTAGTGTTGAAAAACCACTTTTCGCACTTGTGTTAGTGTTGAAAAACCACTTTTCGCACTTGTGTTGGTGCAGGAAACCACTTTTGCACTTGTATTAGTGTGGAAAAACCACTTTTCGCACTTGTGTTAGTGTTGAAAAACCACTTTTCGCACTTGTGTTGGTGCAGGAAACCACTTTTGCACTTGTATTAGTGTGGCAAAAACACTTTTTGCACTTGTGATAGTGTTGAAAAACCACTTTTCACACTTGTGTTGGTGCAGGAAACCACTTTTGCACTTGTGTTAGTGTTGAAAAACCACTTTTCGCACTTGTGTTAGTGTTGAAAAACCACTTTTTGCACTTGTGTTGGTGCAGGAAACCACTTTTGCACTTGTATTAGTGTGGCAAAAACACTTTTTGCACTTGTGATAGTGTTGAAAAACCACTTTTCACACTTGTGTTGGTGCAGGAAACCACTTTTGCACTTGTGTTAGTGTTGAAAAACCACTTTTCGCACTTGTGTTAGTGTTGAAAAACCACTTTTCGCACTTGTGTTGGTGCAGGAAACCACTTTTGCACTTGTATTAGTGTGGCAAAAACACTTTTTGCACTTGTGATAGTGTTGAAAAACCACTTTTCGCACTTGTGTTAGTGTTGAAAACCACTTTTCGCACTTGTGTTGGTGCAGGAAACCACTTTTGCACTTGTATCAGTGTGGAAAAACCACTTTTCGCACTTGTTTTAGTGTTGAAAAACCACTTTTCGAACTTGTGTTAGTGTTGAAAAACCACTTTTCGCACTTGTGTTAGTGTTGAAAAACCACTTCGCACTTGTGTTGGTGCAGGAAACCACTTTTGCACTTGTATTAGTGTGGAAAAAACACTTTTTGCACTTGTGATAGTGTTGAAAAACCACTTTTCGCACTTGTGTTAGTGTTGAAAAACCACTTTTCGCACTTGTGTTAGTGTTGAAAAACCACTTTTCACACTTGTGTTGGTGCAGGAAACCACTTTTGCACTTGTATTAGTGTGGAAAAACCACTTTTCGCACTTGTGTTAGTGTTGAAAAACCACTTTTCGCACTTGTGTTAGTGTTGAAAAACCACTTTTCGCACTTGTGTTGGTGCAGGAAACCACTTTTGCACTTGTATTAGTGTGGAAAAACCACTTTTTGCACTTGTGATAGTGTTGAAAACCCACTTTTCGCACATGTGTTAGTGAAGGAAACCACTTTTCGCACTTGTATTGGTGCAGGAAACCACTTTTGCACTTGTATTAGTGTGGAAAAAACACTTTTTGCACTTGTGATAGTGTTGAAAAACCACTTTTCGCGCTTGTGTTAGTGTTGAAAATCCACTTTTCGCACTTGTGTTGGTGCAGGAAACCACTTTTGCACTTGTATTAGTGTGGAAAAAACACTTTTGCACTTGTGATAGTGTTGAAAAACCACTTTTCGCACTTGTGTTAGTGTTGAAAAACCACTTTTTACACTTGTATTAGTGTGGCAAAAACACTTTTTGCACTTGTGATAGTGTTGAAAAACCACTTTTCGCACTTGTGTTAGTGTTGAAAACCACTTTTCGCACTTCTGTTGGTGCAGGAAACCACTTTTGCACTTGTATCAGTGTGGAAAAACCACTTTTCGCACTTGTGTTAGTGTTGAAAAACCACTTTTCGCACTTGTGTTAGTGTTGAAAAACCACGTTTCGCACCTGTGTTAGTGTTGAAAAACCACTTTTCGCACTTGTGTTGGTGCAGGAAACCACTTTTGCACTTGTATTAGTGTGGAAAAAACACTTTTTGCACTTGTGATAGTGTTGAAAAACCACTTTTCGCACTTGTGTTAGTGTTGAAAAACCACTTTTCGCACTTGTGTTAGTGTTGAAAAACCACTTTTCACACTTGTGTTGGTGCAGGAAACCACTTTTGCACTTGTATTAGTGTGGAAAAACCACTTTTCGCACTTGTGTTAGTGTTGAAAAACCACTTTTCGCACTTGTGTTAGTGTTGAAAAACCACTTTTCGCACTTGTGTTAGTGTTGAAAAACCACTTTTCGCACTTGTGTTGGTGCAGGAAACCACTTTTGCACTTGTATTAGTGTGGAAAAAACACTTTTTGCACTTGTGATAGTGTTGAAAAACCACTTTTCGCACTTGTGTTAGTGTTGAAAAACCACTTTTCGCACTTGTGTTAGTGTTGAAAAACCACTTTTCACACTTGTGTTGGTGCAGGAAACCACTTTTGCACTTGTGTTAGTGTTGAAAAACCACTTTTCGCACTTGTGTTAGTGTTGAAAAACCACTTTTCGCACTTGTGTTGGTGCAGGAAACCACTTTTGCACTTGTATTAGTGTGGAAAAACCACTTTTCGCACTTGTGTTAGTGTTGAAAAACCACTTTTCGCACTTGTGTTGGTGCAGGAAACCACTTTTGCACTTGTATTAGTGTGGCAAAAACACTTTTTGCACTTGTGATAGTGTTGAAAAACCACTTTTCGCACTTGTGTTAGTGTTGAAAACCACTTTTCGCACTTGTGTTGGTGCAGGAAACCACTTTTGCACTTGTATCAGTGTGGAAAAACCACTTTTCGCACTTGTGTTAGTGTTGAAAAACAACTTTTCGAACTTGTGTTAGTGTTGAAAAACCACTTTTCGCACTTGTGTTAGTGTTGAAAAACCACTTCGCACTTGTGTTGGTGCACGAAACCACTTTTGCACTTGTATTAGTGTGGAAAAAACACTTTTTGCACTTGTGATAGTGTTGAAAAACCACTTTTCGCACTTGTGTTAGTGTTGAAAAACCACTTTTCGCACCTGTGTTAGTGTTGAAAAACCACTTTTCACACTTGTGTTGGTGCAGGAAACCACTTTTGCACTTGTATTAGTGTGGAAAAACCACTTTTCGCACTTGTGTTAGTGTTGAAAAACCACTTTTCGCACTTGTGTTAGTGTTGAAAAACCACTTTTCGCACTTGTGTTGGTGCAGGAAACCACTTTTGCACTTGTATTAGTGTGGAAAAACCACTTTTTGCACTTGTGATAGTGTTGAAAACCCACTTTTCGCACATGTGTTAGTGAAGGAAACCACTTTTCGCACTTGTATTGGTGCAGGAAACCACTTTTGCACTTGTATTAGTGTGGAAAAAACACTTTTTGCACTTGTGATAGTGTTGAAAAACCACTTTTCGCGCTTGTGTTAGTGTTGAAAATCCACTTTTCGCACTTGTGTTGGTGCAGGAAACCACTTTTGCACTTGTATTAGTGTGGAAAAAACACTTTTGCACTTGTGATCGTGTTGAAAAACCACTTTTCGCACTTGTGTTAGTGTTGAAAAACCACTTTTTACACTTCTGTTGGTGCAGGAAACCACTTTTGCACTTGTATTAGTGTGGAAAAACCACTTTTCGCACTTGTGTTAGTGTTGAAAAACCACTTTTCGCACTTGTGTTGGTGCAGGAAACCACTTTTGCACTTGTATTAGTGTGGCAAAAACACTTTTTGCACTTGTGATAGTGTTGAAAAACCACTTTTCGCACTTGTGTTAGTGTTGAAAACCACTTTTCGCACTTGTGTTGGTGCAGGAAACCACTTTTGCACTTGTATCAGTGTGGAAAAACCACTTTTCGCACTTGTGTTAATGTTGAAAAACCCCTTTTCGCACTTGTGTTAGTGTTGAAAAACCACTTTTCGCACTTGTGTTAGTGTTGAAAAACCACTTTTCGCACTTGTGTTGGTGCAGGAAACCACTTTTGCACTTGTATTAGTGTGGAAAAAACACTTTTTGCACTTGTGATAGTGTTGAAAAACCACTTTTCGCACTTGTGTTAGTGTTGAAAAACCACTTTTCGCACTTGTGTTAGTGTTGAAAAACCACTTTTCACACTTGTGTTGGTGCAGGAAACCACTTTTGCACTTGTATTAGTGTGGAAAAACCACTTTTCGCACTTGTGTTAGTGTTGAAAAACCACTTTTCGCACTTGTGTTAGTGTTGAAAAACCACTTTTCGCACTTGTGTTGGTGCAGGAAACCACTTTTGCACTTGTATTAGTGTGGCAAAAACACTTTTTGCACTTGTGATAGTGTTGAAAAACCACTTTTCGCACTTGTGTTAGTGTTGAAAAACCACTTTTCGCACTCGTGTTGGTGCAGGAAACCACTTTTGCACTTGTATTAGTGTGGAAAAACCACTTTTCGCACTTGTGTTAGTGTTGAAAAACCACTTTTCGCACTTGTGTTAGTGTTGAAAAACCACTTTTTGCACTTGTGTTAGTGTTGAAAAACCACTTTTGGCACTTGTGTTGGTGCAGGAAACCACTTTTGCACTTGTATTAGTGTGGAAAAAACACTTTTTGCACTTGTGATAGTGTTGAAAAACCACTTTTCGCACTTGTGTTAGTGTTGAAAAACCACTTTCCACACTTGTGTTGGTGCAGGAAACCACTTTTGCACTTGTATTAGTGTGGGAAAACCACTTTTTGCACTTGTGATAGTGTTGAAAACCCACTTTTCGCACATGTGTTAGTGAAGGAAACCACTTTTCGCACTTGTGTTCGTGCAGGAAACCACTTTTGCACTTGTATTAGTGTGGAAAAAACACTTTTGCACTTGTGATAGTGTTGAAAAACCACTTTTCACACTTGTGTTAGTGTTGAAAAACCACTTTTCGCACTTGTGTTGGTGCAGGAAACCACTTTTGCACTTGTATTAGTGTGGAAAAAACACTTTTTGCACTTGTGATAGTGTTGAAAAACCACTTTTCACACTTGTGTCAGTGTTGAAAAACCACTTTTCGCACTTGTGTTGGTGCAGGAAACCACTTTTGCAGTTGTATTAGTGTGGAAAAACCACTTTTCGCACCTGTGTTAGTGTTGAAAAACCACTTTTCGCACTTGTGTTAGTGTTGAAAAAACACTTTTCACACTTGTGTTGGTGCAGAAAACCACTATTGCACTTGTATTAGTATGGAAAAAACACTTTTTGCACTTGTGATAGTGTTGAAAAACCACTTTTCGCACTTGTGTTAGTGTTGAAAAACCACTTTTCGCACTTGTGTTGGTGCAGGAAACCACTTTTGCACTTGTATTAGTGTGGAAAAACCACTTTTCGCACTTGTGTTAGTGTTGAAAAACCACTTTGCGCACTTGTGTTAGTGTTGAAAAACCATTTTTCGCACTTGTGTTAGTGTTGAAAAACCACTTTTCGCACTTGTGTTGGTGCAGGAAACCACTTTTGCACTTGTATTAGTGTGGAAAAAACACTTTTCGCACTTGTGTTAGTGTTGAAAAACCACTTTTCGCACTTGTGTTAGTGTAGAAAAACCACTTTTCGCACTTGTGTTAGTGTTGAAAAACCACTTTCCACACTTGTGTTGGTGCAGGAAACCACTTTTACACTTGTATTAGTGTGGAAAAAACACTTTTTGCACTTGTATTAGTGTGGAAAAACCACTTTTTGCACTTGTGATAGTGTTGAAAACCCACTTTTCGCACATGTTAGTGAAGGAAACCACTTTTCGCACGTGTATTGGTGCAGGAAACCACTTTTGCACTTGTATTAGTGTGGAAAAAACACTTTTTGCACTTGTGATAGTGTTGAAAAACCACTTTTCGCGCTTGTGTTAGTGTTGAAAATCCACTTTTCGCACTTGTGTTGGTGCAGGAAACCACTTTTGCACTTGTATTAGTGTGGAAAAAACACTTTTGCACTTGTGATAGTGTTGAAAAACCACTTTTCGCCCTTGTGTTAGTGTTGAAAAACCACTTTTTACACTTGTGTTGGTGCAGGAAACCACTTTTGCACTTGTATTAGTGTGGAAAAACCACTTTTCGCACTTGTGTTAGTGTTGAAAAACCACTTTTCGCACTTGTGTTGGTGCAGGAAACCACTTTTGCACTTGTATTAGTGTGGCAAAAACACTTTTTGCACTTGTGATAGTGTTGAAAAACCACTTTTCGCACTTGTGTTAGTGTTGAAAACCACTTTTCGCACTTGTGTTGGTGCAGGAAACCACTTTTGCACTTGTATCAGTGTGGAAAAACCACTTTTCGCACTTGTGTTAATGTTGAAAAACCACTTTTCGCACTTGTGTTAGTGTTGAAAAACCACTTTTCGCACTTGTGTTAGTGTTGAAAAACCACTTTTCGCACTTGTGTTGGTGCAGGAAACCACTTTTGCACTTGTATTAGTGTGGAAAAAACACTTTTTGCACTTGTGATAGTGTTGAAAAACCACTTTTCGCACTTGTGTTAGTGTTGAAAAACCACTTTTCGCACTTGTGTTAGTGTTGAAAAACCACTTTTCACCCTTGTGTTGGTGCAGGAAACCACTTTTGCACTTGTATTAGTGTGGAAAAACCACTTTTCGCACTTGTGTTAGTGTTGAAAAACCACTTTTCGCACTTGTGTTAGTGTTGAAAAACCACTTTTCGCACTTGTGTTGGTGCAGGAAACCACTTTTGCACTTGTATTAGTGTGGCAAAAACACTTTTTGCACTTGTGATAGTGTTGAAAAACCACTTTTCGCACTCGTGTTGGTGCAGGAAACCACTTTTGCACTTGTATTAGTGTGGAAAAACCACTTTTCGCACTTGTGTTAGTGTTGAAAAACCACTTTTCGCACTTGTGTTAGTGTTGAAAAACCACTTTTTGCACTTGTGTTATTGTTGAAAAACCACTTTTGGCACTTGTGTTGGTGCAGGAAACCACTTTTGCACTTGTATTAGTGTGGAAAAAACACTTTTTGCACTTGTGATAGTGTTGAAAAACCACTTTTCGCACTTGTGTTAGTGTTGAAAAACCACTTTCCACACTTGTGTTGGTGCAGGAAACCACTTTTGCACTTGTATTAGTGTGGGAAAACCACTTTTTGCACTTGTGATAGTGTTGAAAACCCACTTTTCGCACATGTGTTCGTGAAGGAAACCACTTTTCGCACTTGTGTTCGTGCAGGAAACCACTTTTGCACTTGTATTAGTGTGGAAAAAACACTTTTGCACTTGTGATAGTGATGAAAAACCACTTTTCACACTTGTGTTAGTGTTGAAAAACCACTTTTCGCACTTGTGTTGGTGCAGGAAACCACTTTTGCACTTGTATTAGTGTGGAAAAAACACTTTTTGCACTTGTGATAGTGTTGAAAAACCACTTTTCACACTTGTGTCAGTGTTGAAAAACCACTTTTCGCACTTGTGTTGGTGCAGGAAACCACTTTTGCACTTGTATTAGTGTGGAAAAACCACTTTTCGCACCTGTGTTAGTGTTGAAAAACCACTTTTCGCACTTGTGTTAGTGTTGAAAAACCACTTTTCACACTTGTGTTGGTGCAGAAAACCACTATTGCACTTGTATTAGTGTGGAAAAAACACTTTTTGCACTTGTGATAGTGTTGAAAAACCACTTTTTGCACTTGTGTTAGTGTTGAAAAACCACTTTTCGCACTTGTGTTGGTGCAGGAAACCACTTTTGCACTTGTATTAGTGTGGAAAAACCACTTTTCGCACTTGTGTTAGTGTTGAAAAACCACTTTGCGCACTTGTGTTAGTGTTGAAAAACCATTTTTCGCACTTGTGTTAGTGTTGAAAAACCACTTTTCGCACTTGTGTTGGTGCAGGAAACCACTTTTGCACTAATATTAGTGTGGAAAAAACACTTTTCGCACTTATGATAGTGTTGAAAAACCACTTTTCGCACTTGTGTTAGTGTAGAAAAACCACTTTTCGCACTTGTGTTAGTGTTGAAAAACCACTTTCCACACTTGTGTTGGTGCAGGAAACCACTTTTGCACTTGTATTAGTGTGGAAAAAACACTTTTTGCACTTGTATTAGTGTGGAAAAACCACTTTTTGCACTTGTGATAGTGTTGAAAACCCACTTTTCGCACATGTGTTAGTGAAGGAAACCACTTTTCGCACTTGTATTGGTGCAGGAAACCACTTTTGCACTTGTATTAGTGTGGAAAAAACACTTTTTGCACTCGTGATAGTGTTGAAAAACCACTTTTCGCGCTTGTGTTAGTGTTGAAAATCTCCTTTTCGCACTTGTGTTGGTGCAGGAAACCACTTTTGCACTTGTATTAGTGTGGACAAAACACTTTTGCACTTGTGATAGTGTTGAAAAACCACTTTTCGCGCTTGTGTTAGTGTTGAAAATCTCCTTTTCGCACTTGTGTTGGTGCAGGAAACCACTTTTGCACTTGTATTAGTGTGGACAAAACACTTTTGCACTTGTGATAGTGTTGAAAAACCACTTTTCGCACTTGTGTTAGTGTTGAAAAACCACTTTTCACACTTGTGTTGGTGCAGGAAACCACTTTTGCACTTGTATTAGTGTGGAAAAACCACTTTTCGCACTTGTGTTAGTGTTGAAAAACCACTTTTTGCACTTGTGTTAGTGTTGAAAAACCACTTTTCGCACTTGTGTTGGTGCAGGAAACCACTTTTGCACTTGTATTAGTGTGGAAAAACCACTTTTCGCACTTGTGTTAGTGTTGAAAAACCACTTCGCACTTGTGTTGGTGCAGGAAACCACTTTTGCACTTGTACTAGTGTGGAAAAAACACTTTTTGCACTTGTGATAGTGTTGAAAAACCACTTTTCGCACTTGTGTTAGTGTTGAAAAACCACTTTTCGCACTTGTGTTAGTGTTGAAAAACCACTTTTCACACTTGTGTTGGTGCAGGAAACCACTTTTGCACTTGTATTAGTGTGGAAAAACCACTTTTCGCACTTGTGTTAGTGTTGAAAAACCACTTTTCGCACTTGTGTTAGTGTTGAAAAACCACTTTTCGCACTTGTGTTGGTGCAGGAAACCACTTTTGCACTTGTATTAGTGTGGAAAAACCACTTTTTGCACATGTGTTAGTGAAGGAAACCACTTTTCGCACTTGTATTGGTGCAGGAAACCACTTTTGCACTTGTATTAGTGTGGAAAAAACACTTTTTGCACTTGTGATAGTGTTGAAAAACCACTTTTCGCGCTTGTGTTAGTGTTGAAAAACCACTTTTCGCACTTGTGTTAGTGTTGAAAAACCACTTTTCACACTTGTGTTGGTGCAGGAAACCACTTTTGCACTTGTATTAGTGTGGAAAAACCACTTTTCGCACTTGTGTTAGTGTTGAAAAACCACTTTTCGCACTTGTGTTAGTGTTGAAAAACCACTTTTCGCACTTGTGTTGGTGCAGGAAACCACTTTTGCACTTGTATTAGTGTGGAAAAACCACTTTTCGCACTTGTGTTAGTGTTGAAAAACCACTTTTCGCACTTGTGTTAGTGTTGAAAAACCACTTTTTGCACTTGTGTTATTGTTGAAAAACCACTTTTGGCACTTGTGTTGGTGCAGGAAACCACTTTTGCACTTGTATTAGTGTGGAAAAAACACTTTTTGCACTTGTGATAGTGTTGAAAAACCACTTTTCGCACTTGTGTTAGTGTTGAAAAACCACTTTCCACACTTGTGTTGGTGCAGGAAACCACTTTTGCACTTGTATTAGTGTGGGAAAACCACTTTTTGCACTTGTGATAGTGTTGAAAACCCACTTTTCGCACATGTGTTCGTGAAGGAAACCACTTTTCGCACTTGTGTTCGTGCAGGAAACCACTTTTGCACTTGTATTAGTGTGGAAAAAAACACTTTTGCACTTGTGATAGTGATGAAAAACCACTTTTCACACTTGTGTTAGTGTTGAAAAACCACTTTTCGCACTTGTGTTGGTGCAGGAAACCACTTTTGCACTTGTATTAGTGTGGAAAAAACACTTTTTGCACTTGTGATAGTGTTGAAAAACCACTTTTCACACTTGTGTCAGTGTTGAAAAACCACTTTTCGCACTTGTGTTGGTGCAGGAAACCACTTTTGCACTTGTATTAGTGTGGAAAAACCACTTTTCGCACCTGTGTTAGTGTTGAAAAACCACTTTTCGCACTTGTGTTAGTGTTGAAAAACCACTTTTCACACTTGTGTTGGTGCAGAAAACCACTATTGCACTTGTATTAGTGTGGAAAAAACACTTTTTGCACTTGTGATAGTGTTGAAAAACCACTTTTTGCACTTGTGTTAGTGTTGAAAAACCACTTTTCGCACTTGTGTTGGTGCAGGAAACCACTTTTGCACTTGTATTAGTGTGGAAAAACCACTTTTCGCACTTGTGTTAGTGTTGAAAAACCACTTTGCGCACTTGTGTTAGTGTTGAAAAACCATTTTTCGCACTTGTGTTAGTGTTGAAAAACCACTTTTCGCACTTGTGTTGGTGCAGGAAACCACTTTTGCACTAATATTAGTGTGGAAAAAACACTTTTCGCACTTATGATAGTGTTGAAAAACCACTTTTCGCACTTGTGTTAGTGTAGAAAAACCACTTTTCGCACTTGTGTTAGTGTTGAAAAACCACTTTCCACACTTGTGTTGGTGCAGGAAACCACTTTTGCACTTGTATTAGTGTGGAAAAAACACTTTTTGCACTTGTATTAGTGTGGAAAAACCACTTTTTGCACTTGTGATAGTGTTGAAAACCCACTTTTCGCACATGTGTTAGTGAAGGAAACCACTTTTCGCACTTGTATTGGTGCAGGAAACCACTTTTGCACTTGTATTAGTGTGGAAAAAACACTTTTTGCACTCGTGATAGTGTTGAAAAACCACTTTTCGCGCTTGTGTTAGTGTTGAAAATCTCCTTTTCGCACTTGTGTTGGTGCAGGAAACCACTTTTGCACTTGTATTAGTGTGGACAAAACACTTTTGCACTTGTGATAGTGTTGAAAAACCACTTTTCGCGCTTGTGTTAGTGTTGAAAATCTCCTTTTCGCACTTGTGTTGGTGCAGGAAACCACTTTTGCACTTGTATTAGTGTGGACAAAACACTTTTGCACTTGTGATAGTGTTGAAAAACCACTTTTCGCACTTGTGTTAGTGTTGAAAAACCACTTTTCACACTTGTGTTGGTGCAGGAAACCACTTTTGCACTTGTATTAGTGTGGAAAAACCACTTTTCGCACTTGTGTTAGTGTTGAAAAACCACTTTTTGCACTTGTGTTAGTGTTGAAAAACCACTTTTCGCACTTGTGTTGGTGCAGGAAACCACTTTTGCACTTGTATTAGTGTGGAAAAACCACTTTTCGCACTTGTGTTAGTGTTGAAAAACCACTTCGCACTTGTGTTGGTGCAGGAAACCACTTTTGCACTTGTACTAGTGTGGAAAAAACACTTTTTGCACTTGTGATAGTGTTGAAAAACCACTTTTCGCACTTGTGTTAGTGTTGAAAAACCACTTTTCGCACTTGTGTTAGTGTTGAAAAACCACTTTTCACACTTGTGTTGGTGCAGGAAACCACTTTTGCACTTGTATTAGTGTGGAAAAACCACTTTTCGCACTTGTGTTAGTGTTGAAAAACCACTTTTCGCACTTGTGTTAGTGTTGAAAAACCACTTTTCGCACTTGTGTTGGTGCAGGAAACCACTTTTGCACTTGTATTAGTGTGGAAAAACCACTTTTTGCACATGTGTTAGTGAAGGAAACCACTTTTCGCACTTGTATTGGTGCAGGAAACCACTTTTGCACTTGTATTAGTGTGGAAAAAACACTTTTTGCACTTGTGATAGTGTTGAAAAACCACTTTTCGCGCTTGTGTTAGTGTTGAAAAACCACTTTTCGCACTTGTGTTAGTGTTGAAAAACCACTTTTCACACTTGTGTTGGTGCAGGAAACCACTTTTGCACTTGTATTAGTGTGGAAAAACCACTTTTCGCACTTGTGTTAGTGTTGAAAAACCACTTTTCGCACTTGTGTTAGTGTTGAAAAACCACTTTTCGCACTTGTGTTGGTGCAGGAAACCACTTTTGCACTTGTATTAGTGTGGAAAAACCACTTTTTGCACATGTGTTAGTGAAGGAAACCACTTTTCGCACTTGTATTGGTGCAGGAAACCACTTTTGCACTTGTATTAGTGTGGAAAAAACACTTTTTGCACTTGTGATAGTGTTGAAAAACCACTTTTCGCGCTTGTGTTAGTGTTGAAAATCCACTTTTCGCACTTGTGTTGGTGCAGGAAACCACTTTTGCACTTGTATTAGTGTGGAAAAAACACTTTTGCACTTGTGATAGTGTTGAAAAACCACTTTTCGCACTTGTGTTAGTGTTGAAAAACCACTTTTTACACTTGTGTTGGTGCAGGAAACCACTTTTGCACTTATATTAGTGTGGAAAAGCCACTTTTCGCACTTGTGTTAGTGTTGAAAAACCACTTTTCGCACTTGTGTTGGTGCAGGAAACCACTTTTGCACTTGTATTAGTGTGGCAAAAACAGTTTTTGCACTTGTGATAGTGTTGAAAAACCACTTTTCGCACTTGTGTTAGTGTTGAAAACCACTTTTCGCACTTGTGTTGGTGCAGGAAACCACTTTTGCACTTGTATTAGTGTGGCAAAAACACTTTTTGCACTTGTGATAGTGTTGAAAAACCACTTTTCGCACTTGTGTTAGTGTTGAAAACCACTTTTCGCACTTGTGTTGGTGCAGGAAACCACTTTTGCACTTGTATCAGTGTGGAAAAACCACTTTTCGCACTTGTGTTAGTGTTGAAAAACCACTTTTCGAACTTGTGTTAGTGTTGAAAAACCACTTTTCGCACTTGTGTTAGTGTTGAAAAACCACTTCGCACTTGTGTTGGTGCAGGAAACCACTTTTGCACTTGTATTAGTGTGGAAAAAACACTTTTTGCACTTGTGATAGTGTTGAAAAACCACTTGTCGCACTTGTGTTTGTGTTGAAAAACCACTTTTCGCACTTGTGTTAGTGTTGAAAAACCACTTTTCACACTTGTGTTGGTGCAGGAAACCACTTTTGCACTTGTATTAGTGTGGAAAAACCACTTTTCGCACTTGTGTTAGTGTTGAAAAACCACTTTTCGCACTTGTGTTAGTGTTGAAAAACCACTTTTCGCACTTGTGTTGGTGCAGGAAACCACTTTTGCACTTGTATTAGTGTGGAAAAACCACTTTTTGCACTTGTGATAGTGTTGAAAACCCACTTTTCGCACATGTGTTAGTGAAGGAAACCACTTTTCGCACTTGTATTGGTGCAGGAAACCACTTTTGCACTTGTATTAGTGTGGAAAAAACACTTTTTGCACTTGTGATAGTGTTGAAAAACCACTTTTCGCGCTTGTGTTAGTGTTGAAAATCCACTTTTCGCACTTGTGTTGGTGCAGGAAACCACTTTTGCACTTGTATTAGTGTGGAAAAAACACTTTTGCACTTGTGATAGTGTTGAAAAACCACTTTTCGCACTTGTGTTAGTGTTGAAAAACCACTTTTTACACTTGTGTTGGTGCAGTAAACCACTTTTGCACTTGTATTAGTGTGGAAAAACCACTTTTCGCACTTGTGTTAGTGTTGAAAAACCACTTTTCGCACTTGTGTTGGTGCAGGAAACCACTTTTGCACTTGTATTAGTGTGGCAAAAACACTTTTTGCACTTGTGATAGTGTTGAAAAACCACTTTTCGCACTTGTGTTAGTGTTGAAAACCACTTTTCGCACTTGTGTTGGTGCAGGAAACCACTTTTGCACTTGTATCAGTGTGGAAAAACCACTTTTCGCACTTGTGTTAATGTTGAAAAACCACTTTTCGCACTTGTGTTAGTGTTGAAAAACCACTTTTCGCACTTGTGTTAGTGTTGAAAAACCACTTTTCGCACTTGTGTTGGTGCAGGAAACCACTTTTGCACTTGTATTAGTGTGGAAAAAACACTTTTTGCACTTGTGATAGTGTTGAAAAACCACTTTTCGCACTTGTGTTAGTGTTGAAAAACCACTTTTCGCACTTGTGTTAGTGTTGAAAAACCACTTTTCACACTTGTGTTGGTGCAGGAAACCACTTTTGCACTTGTATTAGTGTGGAAAAACCACTTTTCGCACTTGTGTTAGTGTTGAAAAACCACTTTTCGCACTTGTGTTAGTGTTGAAAAACCACTTTTCGCACTTGTATTGGTGCAGGAAACCACTTTTGCACTTGTATTAGTGTGGAAAAAACACTTTTTGCACTTGTGATAGTGTTGAAAAACCACTTTTCGCGCTTGTGTTAGTGTTGAAAATCCACTTTTCGCACTTGTGTTGGTGCAGGAAACCACTTTTGCACTTGTATTAGTGTGGAAAAAACACTTTTGCACTTGTGATAGTGTTGAAAAACCACTTTTCGCACTTGTGTTAGTGTTGAAAAACCACTTTTTACACTTGTATTAGTGTGGCAAAAACACTTTTTGCACTTGTGATAGTGTTGAAAAACCACTTTTCGCACTTGTGTTAGTGTTGAAAACCACTTTTCGCACTTGTGTTGGTGCAGGAAACCACTTTTGCACTTGTATCAGTGTGGAAAAACCACTTTTCGCACTTGTGTTAGTGTTGAAAAACCACTTTTCGCACTTGTGTTAGTGTTGAAAAACCACTTTTCGCACCTGTGTTAGTGTTGAAAAACCACTTTTCGCACTTGTGTTGGTGCAGGAAACCACTTTTGCACTTGTATTAGTGTGGAAAAAACACTTTTTGCACTTGTGATAGTGTTGAAAAACCACTTTTCGCACTTGTGTTAGTGTTGAAAAACCACTTTTCGCACTTGTGTTAGTGTTGAAAAACCACTTTTCACACTTGTGTTGGTGCAGGAAACCACTTTTGCACTTGTATTAGTGTGGAAAAACCACTTTTCGCACTTGTGTTAATGTTGAAAAACCACTTTTCGCACTTGTGTTAGTGTTGAAAAACCACTTTTCGCACTTGTGTTAGTGTTGAAAAACCACTTTTCGCACTTGTGTTGGTGCAGGAAACCACTTTTGCACTTGTATTAGTGTGGAAAAAACACTTTTTGCACTTGTGATAGTGTTGAAAAACCACTTTTCGCACTTGTGTTAGTGTTGAAAAACCACTTTTCGCACTTGTGTTAGTGTTGAAAAACCACTTTTCACACTTGTGTTGGTGCAGGAAACCACTTTTGCACTTGTGTTAGTGTTGAAAAACCACTTTTCGCACTTGTGTTAGTGTTGAAAAACCACTTTTCGCACTTGTGTTGGTGCAGGAAACCACTTTTGCACTTGTATTAGTGTGGAAAAACCACTTTTCGCACTTGTGTTAGTGTTGAAAAACCACTTTTCGCACTTGTGTTGGTGCAGGAAACCACTTTTGCACTTGTATTAGTGTGGCAAAAACACTTTTTGCACTTGTGATAGTGTTGAAAAACCACTTTTCACACTTGTGTTGGTGCAGGAAACCACTTTTGCACTTGTGTTAGTGTTGAAAAACCACTTTTCGCACTTGTGTTAGTGTTGAAAAACCACTTTTTGCACTTGTGTTGGTGCAGGAAACCACTTTTGCACTTGTATTAGTGTGGCAAAAACACTTTTTGCACTTGTGATAGTGTTGAAAAACCACTTTTCACACTTGTGTTGGTGCAGGAAACCACTTTTGCACTTGTGTTAGTGTTGAAAAACCACTTTTCGCACTTGTGTTAGTGTTGAAAAACCACTTTTCGCACTTGTGTTGGTGCAGGAAACCACTTTTGCACTTGTATTAGTGTGGCAAAAACACTTTTTGCACTTGTGATAGTGTTGAAAAACCACTTTTCGCACTTGTGTTAGTGTTGAAAACCACTTTTCGCACTTGTGTTGGTGCAGGAAACCACTTTTGCACTTGTATCAGTGTGGAAAAACCACTTTTCGCACTTGTTTTAGTGTTGAAAAACCACTTTTCGAACTTGTGTTAGTGTTGAAAAACCACTTTTCGCACTTGTGTTAGTGTTGAAAAACCACTTCGCACTTGTGTTGGTGCAGGAAACCACTTTTGCACTTGTATTAGTGTGGAAAAAACACTTTTTGCACTTGTGATAGTGTTGAAAAACCACTTTTCGCACTTGTGTTAGTGTTGAAAAACCACTTTTCGCACTTGTGTTAGTGTTGAAAAACCACTTTTCACACTTGTGTTGGTGCAGGAAACCACTTTTGCACTTGTATTAGTGTGGAAAAACCACTTTTCGCACTTGTGTTAGTGTTGAAAAACCACTTTTCGCACTTGTGTTAGTGTTGAAAAACCACTTTTCGCACTTGTGTTGGTGCAGGAAACCACTTTTGCACTTGTATTAGTGTGGAAAAACCACTTTTTGCACTTGTGATAGTGTTGAAAACCCACTTTTCGCACATGTGTTAGTGAAGGAAACCACTTTTCGCACTTGTATTGGTGCAGGAAACCACTTTTGCACATGTATTAGTGTGGAAAAAACACTTTTTGCACTTGTGATAGTGTTGAAAAACCACTTTTCGCGCTTGTGTTAGTGTTGAAAATCCACTTTTCGCACTTGTGTTGGTGCAGGAAACCACTTTTGCACTTGTATTAGTGTGGAAAAAACACTTTTGCACTTGTGATAGTGTTGAAAAACCACTTTTCGCACTTGTGTTAGTGTTGAAAAACCACTTTTTACACTTGTATTAGTGTGGCAAAAACACTTTTTGCACTTGTGATAGTGTTGAAAAACCACTTTTCGCACTTGTGTTAGTGTTGAAAACCACTTTTCGCACTTGTGTTGGTGCAGGAAACCACTTTTGCACTTGTATCAGTGTGGAAAAACCACTTTTCGCACTTGTGTTAGTGTTGAAAAACCACTTTTCGCACTTGTGTTAGTGTTGAAAAACCAATTTTCGCACCTGTGTTAGTGTTGAAAAACCACTTTTCGCACTTGTGTTGGTGCAGGAAACCACTTTTGCACTTGTATTAGTGTGGAAAAAACACTTTTTGCACTTGTGATAGTGTTGAAAAACCACTTTTCGCACTTGTGTTAGTGTTGAAAAACCACTTTTCGCACTTGTGTTAGTGTTGAAAAACCACTTTTCACACTTGTGTTGGTGCAGGAAACCACTTTTGCACTTGTATTAGTGTGGAAAAACCACTTTTCGCACTTGTGTTAGTGTTGAAAAACCACTTTTCGCACTTGTGTTAGTGTTGAAAAACCACTTTTCGCACTTGTGTTAGTGTTGAAAAACCACTTTTCGCACTTGTGTTGGTGCAGGAAACCACTTTTGCACTTGTATTAGTGTGGAAAAAACACTTTTTGCACTTGTGATAGTGTTGAAAAACCACTTTTCGCACTTGTGTTAGTGTTGAAAAACCACTTTTCGCACTTGTGTTAGTGTTGAAAAACCACTTTTCACACTTGTGTTGGTGCAGGAAACCACTTTTGCACTTGTGTTAGTGTTGAAAAACCACTTTTCGCACTTGTGTTAGTGTTGAAAAACCACTTTTCGCACTTGTGTTGGTGCAGGAAACCACTTTTGCACTTGTATTAGTGTGGAAAAACCACTTTTCGCACTTGTGTTAGTGTTGAAAAACCACTTTTCGCACTTGTGTTGGTGCAGGAAACCACTTTTGCACTTGTATTAGTGTGGCAAAAACACTTTTTGCACTTGTGATAGTGTTGAAAAACCACTTTTCACACTTGTGTTGGTGCAGGAAACCACTTTTGCACTTGTGTTAGTGTTGAAAAACCACTTTTCGCACTTGTGTTAGTGTTGAAAAACCACTTTTTGCACTTGTGTTGGTGCAGGAAACCACTTTTGCACTTGTATTAGTGTGGCAAAAACACTTTTTGCACTTGTGATAGTGTTGAAAAACCACTTTTCACACTTGTGTTGGTGCAGGAAACCACTTTTGCACTTGTGTTAGTGTTGAAAAACCACTTTTCGCACTTGTGTTAGTGTTGAAAAACCACTTTTCGCACTTGTGTTGGTGCAGGAAACCACTTTTGCACTTGTATTAGTGTGGCAAAAACACTTTTTGCACTTGTGATAGTGTTGAAAAACCACTTTTCGCACTTGTGTTAGTGTTGAAAACCACTTTTCGCACTTGTGTTGGTGCAGGAAACCACTTTTGCACTTGTATCAGTGTGGAAAAACCACTTTTCGCACTTGTTTTAGTGTTGAAAAACCACTTTTCGAACTTGTGTTAGTGTTGAAAAACCACTTTTCGCACTTGTGTTAGTGTTGAAAAACCACTTCGCACTTGTGTTGGTGCAGGAAACCACTTTTGCACTTGTATTAGTGTGGAAAAAACACTTTTTGCACTTGTGATAGTGTTGAAAAACCACTTTTCGCACTTGTGTTAGTGTTGAAAAACCACTTTTCGCACTTGTGTTAGTGTTGAAAAACCACTTTTCACACTTGTGTTGGTGCAGGAAACCACTTTTGCACTTGTGTTAGTGTGGAAAAACCACTTTTCGCACTTGTGTTAGTGTTGAAAAACCACTTTTCGCACTTGTGTTAGTGTTGAAAAACCACTTTTCGCACTTGTGTTGGTGCAGGAAACCACTTTTGCACTTGTATTAGTGTGGAAAAACCACTTTTTGCACTTGTGATAGTGTTGAAAACCCACTTTTCGCACATGTGTTAGTGAAGGAAACCACTTTTCGCACTTGTATTGGTGCAGGAAACCACTTTTGCACTTGTATTAGTGTGGAAAAAACACTTTTTGCACTTGTGATAGTGTTGAAAAACCACTTTTCGCGCTTGTGTTAGTGTTGAAAATCCACTTTTCGCACTTGTGTTGGTGCAGGAAACCACTTTTGCACTTGTATTAGTGTGGAAAAAACACTTTTGCACTTGTGATAGTGTTGAAAAACCACTTTTCGCACTTGTGTTAGTGTTGAAAAACCACTTTTTACACTTGTATTAGTGTGGCAAAAACACTTTTTGCACTTGTGATAGTGTTGAAAAACCACTTTTCGCACTTGTGTTAGTGTTGAAAACCACTTTTCGCACTTCTGTTGGTGCAGGAAACCACTTTTGCACTTGTATCAGTGTGGAAAAACCACTTTTCGCACTTGTGTTAGTGTTGAAAAACCACTTTTCGCACTTGTGTTAGTGTTGAAAAACCACTTTTCGCACCTGTGTTAGTGTTGAAAAACCACTTTTCGCACTTGTGTTGGTGCAGGAAACCACTTTTGCACTTGTATTAGTGTGGAAAAAACACTTTTTGCACTTGTGATAGTGTTGAAAAACCACTTTTCGCACTTGTGTTAGTGTTGAAAAACCACTTTTCGCACTTGTGTTAGTGTTGAAAAACCACTTTTCACACTTGTGTTGGTGCAGGAAACCACTTTTGCACTTGTATTAGTGTGGAAAAACCACTTTTCGCACTTGTGTTAGTGTTGAAAAACCACTTTTCGCACTTGTGTTAGTGTTGAAAAACCACTTTTCGCACTTGTGTTAGTGTTGAAAAACCACTTTTCGCACTTGTGTTGGTGCAGGAAACCACTTTTGCACTTGTATTAGTGTGGAAAAAACACTTTTTGCACTTGTGATAGTGTTGAAAAACCACTTTTCGCACTTGTGTTAGTGTTGAAAAACCACTTTTCGCACTTGTGTTAGTGTTGAAAAACCACTTTTCACACTTGTGTTGGTGCAGGAAACCACTTTTGCACTTGTGTTAGTGTTGAAAAACCACTTTTCGCACTTGTGTTAGTGTTGAAAAACCACTTTTCGCACTTGTGTTGGTGCAGGAAACCACTTTTGCACTTGCATTAGTGTGGAAAAACCACTTTTCGCACTTGTGTTAGTGTTGAAAAACCACTTTTCGCACTTGTGTTGGTGCAGGAAACCACTTTTGCACTTGTATTAGTGTGGCAAAAACACTTTTTGCACTTGTGATAGTGTTGAAAAACCACTTTTCGCACTTGTGTTAGTGTTGAAAACCACTTTTCGCACTTGTCTTGGTGCAGGAAACCACTTTTGCACTTGTGTTAGTGTTGAAAAACCACTTTTCGCCCTTGTGTTAGTGTTGAAAAACCACTTTTCGCACTTGTGTTGGTGCAGGAAACCACTTTTGCACTTGTATTAGTGTGGAAAAACCACTTTTCGCACTTGTGTTAGTGTTGAAAAACCACTTTTCGCACTTGTGTTGGTGCAGGAAACCACTTTTGCACTTGTATTAGTGTGGCAAAAACACTTTTTGCACTTGTGATAGTGTTGAAAAACCACTTTTCACACTTGTGTTGGTGCAGGAAACCACTTTTGCACTTGTGTTAGTGTTGAAAAACCACTTTTCGCACTTGTGTTAGTGTTGAAAAACCACTTTTTGCACTTGTGTTGGTGCAGGAAACCACTTTTGCACTTGTATTAGTGTGGCAAAAACACTTTTTGCACTTGTGATAGTGTTGAAAAACCACTTTTCACACTTGTGTTGGTGCAGGAAACCACTTTTGCACTTGTGTTAGTGTTGAAAAACCACTTTTCGCACTTGTGTTAGTGTTGAAAAACCACTTTTCGCACTTGTGTTGGTGCAGGAAACCACTTTTGCACTTGTATTAGTGTGGCAAAAACACTTTTTGCACTTGTGATAGTGTTGAAAAACCACTTTTCGCACTTGTGTTAGTGTTGAAAACCACTTTTCGCACTTGTGTTGGTGCAGGAAACCACTTTTGCACTTGTATCAGTGTGGAAAAACCACTTTTCGCACTTGTTTTAGTGTTGAAAAACCACTTTTCGAACTTGTGTTAGTGTTGAAAAACCACTTTTCGCACTTGTGTTAGTGTTGAAAAACCACTTCGCACTTGTGTTGGTGCAGGAAACCACTTTTGCACTTGTATTAGTGTGGAAAAAACACTTTTTGCACTTGTGATAGTGTTGAAAAACCACTTTTCGCACTTGTGTTAGTGTTGAAAAACCACTTTTCGCACTTGTGTTAGTGTTGAAAAACCACTTTTCACACTTGTGTTGGTGCAGGAAACCACTTTTGCACTTGTATTAGTGTGGAAAAACCACTTTTCGCACTTGTGTTAGTGTTGAAAAACCACTTTTCGCACTTGTGTTAGTGTTGAAAAACCACTTTTCGCACTTGTGTTGGTGCAGGAAACCACTTTTGCACTTGTATTAGTGTGGAAAAACCACTTTTTGCACTTGTGATAGTGTTGAAAACCCACTTTTCGCACATGTGTTAGTGAAGGAAACCACTTTTCGCACTTGTATTGGTGCAGGAAACCACTTTTGCACTTGTATTAGTGTGGAAAAAACACTTTTTGCACTTGTGATAGTGTTGAAAAACCACTTTTCGCGCTTGTGTTAGTGTTGAAAATCCACTTTTCGCACTTGTGTTGGTGCAGGAAACCACTTTTGCACTTGTATTAGTGTGGAAAAAACACTTTTGCACTTGTGATAGTGTTGAAAAACCACTTTTCGCACTTGTGTTAGTGTTGAAAAACCACTTTTTACACTTGTATTAGTGTGGCAAAAACACTTTTTGCACTTGTGATAGTGTTGAAAAACCACTTTTCGCACTTGTGTTAGTGTTGAAAACCACTTTTCGCACTTCTGTTGGTGCAGGAAACCACTTTTGCACTTGTATCAGTGTGGAAAAACCACTTTTCGCACTTGTGTTAGTGTTGAAAAACCACTTTTCGCACTTGTGTTAGTGTTGAAAAACCACGTTTCGCACCTGTGTTAGTGTTGAAAAACCACTTTTCGCACTTGTGTTGGTGCAGGAAACCACTTTTGCACTTGTATTAGTGTGGAAAAAACACTTTTTGCACTTGTGATAGTGTTGAAAAACCACTTTTCGCACTTGTGTTAGTGTTGAAAAACCACTTTTCGCACTTGTGTTAGTGTTGAAAAACCACTTTTCACACTTGTGTTGGTGCAGGAAACCACTTTTGCACTTGTATTAGTGTGGAAAAACCACTTTTCGCACTTGTGTTAGTGTTGAAAAACCACTTTTCGCACTTGTGTTAGTGTTGAAAAACCACTTTTCGCACTTGTGTTAGTGTTGAAAAACCACTTTTCGCACTTGTGTTGGTGCAGGAAACCACTTTTGCACTTGTATTAGTGTGGAAAAAACACTTTTTGCACTTGTGATAGTGTTGAAAAACCACTTTTCGCACTTGTGTTAGTGTTGAAAAACCACTTTTCGCACTTGTGTTAGTGTTGAAAAACCACTTTTCACACTTGTGTTGGTGCAGGAAACCACTTTTGCACTTGTGTTAGTGTTGAAAAACCACTTTTCGCACTTGTGTTAGTGTTGAAAAACCACTTTTCGCACTTGTGTTGGTGCAGGAAACCACTTTTGCACTTGTATTAGTGTGGAAAAACCACTTTTCGCACTTGTGTTAGTGTTGAAAAACCACTTTTCGCACTTGTGTTGGTGCAGGAAACCACTTTTGCACTTGTATTAGTGTGGCAAAAACACTTTTTGCACTTGTGATAGTGTTGAAAAACCACTTTTCGCACTTGTGTTAGTGTTGAAAACCACTTTTCGCACTTGTGTTGGTGCAGGAAACCACTTTTGCACTTGTATCAGTGTGGAAAAACCACTTTTCGCACTTGTGTTAGTGTTGAAAAACAACTTTTCGAACTTGTGTTAGTGTTGAAAAACCACTTTTCGCACTTGTGTTAGTGTTGAAAAACCACTTCGCACTTGTGTTGGTGCACGAAACCACTTTTGCACTTGTATTAGTGTGGAAAAAACACTTTTTGCACTTGTGATAGTGTTGAAAAACCACTTTTCGCACTTGTGTTAGTGTTGAAAAACCACTTTTCGCACCTGTGTTAGTGTTGAAAAACCACTTTTCACACTTGTGTTGGTGCAGGAAACCACTTTTGCACTTGTATTAGTGTGGAAAAACCACTTTTCGCACTTGTGTTAGTGTTGAAAAACCACTTTTCGCACTTGTGTTAGTGTTGAAAAACCACTTTTCGCACTTGTGTTGGTGCAGGAAACCACTTTTGCACTTGTATTAGTGTGGAAAAACCACTTTTTGCACTTGTGATAGTGTTGAAAACCCACTTTTCGCACATGTGTTAGTGAAGGAAACCACTTTTCGCACTTGTATTGGTGCAGGAAACCACTTTTGCACTTGTATTAGTGTGGAAAAAACACTTTTTGCACTTGTGATAGTGTTGAAAAACCACTTTTCGCGCTTGTGTTAGTGTTGAAAATCCACTTTTCGCACTTGTGTTGGTGCAGGAAACCACTTTTGCACTTGTATTAGTGTGGAAAAAACACTTTTGCACTTGTGATCGTGTTGAAAAACCACTTTTCGCACTTGTGTTAGTGTTGAAAAACCACTTTTTACACTTCTGTTGGTGCAGGAAACCACTTTTGCACTTGTATTAGTGTGGAAAAACCACTTTTCGCACTTGTGTTAGTGTTGAAAAACCACTTTTCGCACTTGTGTTGGTGCAGGAAACCACTTTTGCACTTGTATTAGTGTGGCAAAAACACTTTTTGCACTTGTGATAGTGTTGAAAAACCACTTTTCGCACTTGTGTTAGTGTTGAAAACCACTTTTCGCACTTGTGTTGGTGCAGGAAACCACTTTTGCACTTGTATCAGTGTGGAAAAACCACTTTTCGCACTTGTGTTAATGTTGAAAAACCCCTTTTCGCACTTGTGTTAGTGTTGAAAAACCACTTTTCGCACTTGTGTTAGTGTTGAAAAACCACTTTTCGCACTTGTGTTGGTGCAGGAAACCACTTTTGCACTTGTATTAGTGTGGAAAAAACACTTTTTGCACTTGTGATAGTGTTGAAAAACCACTTTTCGCACTTGTGTTAGTGTTGAAAAACCACTTTTCGCACTTGTGTTAGTGTTGAAAAACCACTTTTCACACTTGTGTTGGTGCAGGAAACCACTTTTGCACTTGTATTAGTGTGGAAAAACCACTTTTCGCACTTGTGTTAGTGTTGAAAAACCACTTTTCGCACTTGTATTAGTGTTGAAAAACCACTTTTCGCACTTGTGTTGGTGCAGGAAACCACTTTTGCACTTGTATTAGTGTGGCAAAAACACTTTTTGCACTTGTGATAGTGTTGAAAAACCACTTTTCGCACTTGTGTTAGTGTTGAAAAACCACTTTTCGCACTCGTGTTGGTGCAGGAAACCACTTTTGCACTTGTATTAGTGTGGAAAAACCACTTTTCGCACTTGTGTTAGTGTTGAAAAACCACTTTTCGCACTTGTGTTAGTGTTGAAAAACCACTTTTTGCACTTGTGTTAGTGTTGAAAAACCACTTTTGGCACTTGTGTTGGTGCAGGAAACCACTTTTGCACTTGTATTAGTGTGGAAAAAACACTTTTTGCACTTGTGATAGTGTTGAAAAACCACTTTTCGCACTTGTGTTAGTGTTGAAAAACCACTTTCCACACTTGTGTTGGTGCAGGAAACCACTTTTGCACTTGTATTAGTGTGGGAAAACCACTTTTTGCACTTGTGATAGTGTTGAAAACCCACTTTTCGCACATGTGTTAGTGAAGGAAACCACTTTTCGCACTTGTGTTCGTGCAGGAAACCACTTTTGCACTTGTATTAGTGTGGAAAAAACACTTTTGCACTTGTGATAGTGTTGAAAAACCACTTTTCACACTTGTGTTAGTGTTGAAAAACCACTTTTCGCACTTGTGTTGGTGCAGGAAACCACTTTTGCACTTGTATTAGTGTGGAAAAAACACTTTTTGCACTTGTGATAGTGTTGAAAAACCACTTTTCACACTTGTGTCAGTGTTGAAAAACCACTTTTCGCACTTGTGTTGGTGCAGGAAACCACTTTTGCAGTTGTATTAGTGTGGAAAAACCACTTTTCGCACCTGTGTTAGTGTTGAAAAACCACTTTTCGCACTTGTGTTAGTGTTGAAAAAACACTTTTCACACTTGTGTTGGTGCAGAAAACCACTATTGCACTTGTATTAGTATGGAAAAAACACTTTTTGCACTTGTGATAGTGTTGAAAAACCACTTTTCGCACTTGTGTTAGTGTTGAAAAACCACTTTTCGCACTTGTGTTGGTGCAGGAAACCACTTTTGCACTTGTATTAGTGTGGAAAAACCACTTTTCGCACTTGTGTTAGTGTTGAAAAACCACTTTGCGCACTTGTGTTAGTGTTGAAAAACCATTTTTCGCACTTGTGTTAGTGTTGAAAAACCACTTTTCGCACTTGTGTTGGTGCAGGAAACCACTTTTGCACTTGTATTAGTGTGGAAAAAACACTTTTCGCACTTGTGTTAGTGTTGAAAAACCACTTTTCGCACTTGTGTTAGTGTAGAAAAACCACTTTTCGCACTTGTGTTAGTGTTGAAAAACCACTTTCCACACTTGTGTTGGTGCAGGAAACCACTTTTGCACTTGTATTAGTGTGGAAAAAACACTTTTTGCACTTGTATTAGTGTGGAAAAACCACTTTTTGCACTTGTGATAGTGTTGAAAACCCACTTTTCGCACATGTTAGTGAAGGAAACCACTTTTCGCACGTGTATTGGTGCAGGAAACCACTTTTGCACTTGTATTAGTGTGGAAAAAACACTTTTTGCACTTGTGATAGTGTTGAAAAACCACTTTTCGCGCTTGTGTTAGTGTTGAAAATCCACTTTTCTCACTTGTGTTGGTGCAGGAAACCACTTTTGCACTTGTATTAGTGTGGAAAAAACACTTTTGCACTTGTGATAGTGTTGAAAAACCACTTTTCGCCCTTGTGTTAGTGTTGAAAAACCACTTTTTACACTTGTGTTGGTGCAGGAAACCACTTTTGCACTTGTATTAGTGTGGAAAAACCACTTTTCGCACTTGTGTTAGTGTTGAAAAACCACTTTTCGCACTTGTGTTGGTGCAGGAAACCACTTTTGCACTTGTATTAGTGTGGCAAAAACACTTTTTGCACTTGTGATAGTGTTGAAAAACCACTTTTCGCACTTGTGTTAGTGTTGAAAACCACTTTTCGCACTTGTGTTGGTGCAGGAAACCACTTTTGCACTTGTATCAGTGTGGAAAAACCACTTTTCGCACTTGTGTTAATGTTGAAAAACCACTTTTCGCACTTGTGTTAGTGTTGAAAAACCACTTTTCGCACTTGTGTTAGTGTTGAAAAACCACTTTTCGCACTTGTGTTGGTGCAGGAAACCACTTTTGCACTTGTATTAGTGTGGAAAAAACACTTTTTGCACTTGTGATAGTGTTGAAAAACCACTTTTCGCACTTGTGTTAGTGTTGAAAAACCACTTTTCGCACTTGTGTTAGTGTTGAAAAACCACTTTTCACCCTTGTGTTGGTGCAGGAAACCACTTTTGCACTTGTATTAGTGTGGAAAAACCACTTTTCGCACTTGTGTTAGTGTTGAAAAACCACTTTTCGCACTTGTGTTAGTGTTGAAAAACCACTTTTCGCACTTGTGTTGGTGCAGGAAACCACTTTTGCACTTGTATTAGTGTGGCAAAAACACTTTTTGCACTTGTGATAGTGTTGAAAAACCACTTTTCGCACTCGTGTTGGTGCAGGAAACCACTTTTGCACTTGTATTAGTGTGGAAAAACCACTTTTCGCACTTGTGTTAGTGTTGAAAAACCACTTTTCGCACTTGTGTTAGTGTTGAAAAACCACTTTTTGCACTTGTGTTATTGTTGAAAAACCACTTTTGGCACTTGTGTTGGTGCAGGAAACCACTTTTGCACTTGTATTAGTGTGGAAAAAACACTTTTTGCACTTGTGATAGTGTTGAAAAACCACTTTTCGCACTTGTGTTAGTGTTGAAAAACCACTTTCCACACTTGTGTTGGTGCAGGAAACCACTTTTGCACTTGTATTAGTGTGGGAAAACCACTTTTTGCACTTGTGATAGTGTTGAAAACCCACTTTTCGCACATGTGTTCGTGAAGGAAACCACTTTTCGCACTTGTGTTCGTGCAGGAAACCACTTTTGCACTTGTATTAGTGTGGAAAAAACACTTTTGCACTTGTGATAGTGATGAAAAACCACTTTTCACACTTGTGTTAGTGTTGAAAAACCACTTTTCGCACTTGTGTTGGTGCAGGAAACCACTTTTGCACTTGTATTAGTGTGGAAAAAACACTTTTTGCACTTGTGATAGTGTTGAAAAACCACTTTTCACACTTGTGTCAGTGTTGAAAAACCACTTTTCGCACTTGTGTTGGTGCAGGAAACCACTTTTGCACTTGTATTAGTGTGGAAAAACCACTTTTCGCACCTGTGTTAGTGTTGAAAAACCACTTTTCGCACTTGTGTTAGTGTTGAAAAACCACTTTTCACACTTGTGTTGGTGCAGAAAACCACTATTGCACTTGTATTAGTGTGGAAAAAACACTTTTTGCACTTGTGATAGTGTTGAAAAACCACTTTTTGCACTTGTGTTAGTGTTGAAAAACCACTTTTCGCACTTGTGTTGGTGCAGGAAACCACTTTTGCACTTGTATTAGTGTGGAAAAACCACTTTTCGCACTTGTGTTAGTGTTGAAAAACCACTTTGCGCACTTGTGTTAGTGTTGAAAAACCATTTTTCGCACTTGTGTTAGTGTTGAAAAACCACTTTTCGCACTTGTGTTGGTGCAGGAAACCACTTTTGCACTAATATTAGTGAGGAAAAAACACTTTTCGCACTTATGATAGTGTTGAAAAACCACTTTTCGCACTTGTGTTAGTGTAGAAAAACCACTTTTCGCACTTGTGTTAGTGTTGAAAAACCACTTTCCACACTTGTGTTGGTGCAGGAAACCACTTTTGCACTTGTATTAGTGTGGAAAAAACACTTTTTGCACTTGTATTAGTGTGGAAAAACCACTTTTTGCACTTGTGATAGTGTTGAAAACCCACTTTTCGCACATGTGTTAGTGAAGGAAACCACTTTTCGCACTTGTATTGGTGCAGGAAACCACTTTTGCACTTGTATTAGTGTGGAAAAAACACTTTTTGCACTCGTGATAGTGTTGAAAAACCACTTTTCGCGCTTGTGTTAGTGTTGAAAATCTCCTTTTCGCACTTGTGTTGGTGCAGGAAACCACTTTTGCACTTGTATTAGTGTGGACAAAACACTTTTGCACTTGTGATAGTGTTGAAAAACCACTTTTCGCGCTTGTGTTAGTGTTGAAAATCTCCTTTTCGCACTTGTGTTGGTGCAGGAAACCACTTTTGCACTTGTATTAGTGTGGACAAAACACTTTTGCACTTGTGATAGTGTTGAAAAACCACTTTTCGCACTTGTGTTAGTGTTGAAAAACCACTTTTCACACTTGTGTTGGTGCAGGAAACCACTTTTGCACTTGTATTAGTGTGGAAAAACCACTTTTCGCACTTGTGTTAGTGTTGAAAAACCACTTTTTGCACTTGTGTTAGTGTTGAAAAACCACTTTTCGCACTTGTGTTGGTGCAGGAAACCACTTTTGCACTTGTATTAGTGTGGAAAAACCACTTTTCGCACTTGTGTTAGTGTTGAAAAACCACTTTTCGAACTTGTGTTAGTGTTGAAAAACCACTTTTCGCACTTGTGTTAGTGTTGAAAAACCACTTCGCACTTGTGTTGGTGCAGGAAACCACTTTTGCACTTGTACTAGTGTGGAAAAAACACTTTTTGCACTTGTGATAGTGTTGAAAAACCACTTTTCGCACTTGTGTTAGTGTTGAAAAACCACTTTTCGCACTTGTGTTAGTGTTGAAAAACCACTTTTCACACTTGTGTTGGTGCAGGAAACCACTTTTGCACTTGTATTAGTGTGGAAAAACCACTTTTCGCACTTGTGTTAGTGTTGAAAAACCACTTTTCGCACTTGTGTTAGTGTTGAAAAACCACTTTTCGCACTTGTGTTGGTGCAGGAAACCACTTTTGCACTTGTATTAGTGTGGAAAAACCACTTTTTGCACATGTGTTAGTGAAGGAAACCACTTTTCGCACTTGTATTGGTGCAGGAAACCACTTTTGCACTTGTATTAGTGTGGAAAAAACACTTTTTGCACTTGTGATAGTGTTGAAAAACCACTTTTCGCGCTTGTGTTAGTGTTGAAAATCCACTTTTCGCACTTGTGTTGGTGCAGGAAACCACTTTTGCACTTGTATTAGTGTGGAAAAAACACTTTTGCACTTGTGATAGTGTTGAAAAACCACTTTTCGCACTTGTGTTAGTGTTGAAAAACCACTTTTTACACTTGTGTTGGTGCAGGAAACCACTTTTGCACTTATATTAGTGTGGAAAAGCCACTTTTCGCACTTGTGTTAGTGTTGAAAAACCACTTTTCGCACTTGTGTTGGTGCAGGAAACCACTTTTGCACTTGTATTAGTGTGGCAAAAACAGTTTTTGCACTTGTGATAGTGTTGAAAAACCACTTTTCGCACTTGTGTTAGTGTTGAAAACCACTTTTCGCACTTGTGTTGGTGCAGGAAACCACTTTTGCACTTGTATTAGTGTGGCAAAAACACTTTTTGCACTTGTGATAGTGTTGAAAAACCACTTTTCGCACTTGTGTTAGTGTTGAAAACCACTTTTCGCACTTGTGTTGGTGCAGGAAACCACTTTTGCACTTGTATCAGTGTGGAAAAACCACTTTTCGCACTTGTGTTAGTGTTGAAAAACCACTTTTCGAACTTGTGTTAGTGTTGAAAAACCACTTTTCGCACTTGTGTTAGTGTTGAAAAACCACTTCGCACTTGTGTTGGTGCAGGAAACCACTTTTGCACTTGTATTAGTGTGGAAAAAACACTTTTTGCACTTGTGATAGTGTTGAAAAACCACTTGTCGCACTTGTGTTTGTGTTGAAAAACCACTTTTCGCACTTGTGTTAGTGTTGAAAAACCACTTTTCACACTTGTGTTGGTGCAGGAAACCACTTTTGCACTTGTATTAGTGTGGAAAAACCACTTTTCGCACTTGTGTTAGTGTTGAAAAACCACTTTTCGCACTTGTGTTAGTGTTGAAAAACCACTTTTCGCACTTGTGTTGGTGCAGGAAACCACTTTTGCACTTGTATTAGTGTGGAAAAACCACTTTTTGCACTTGTGATAGTGTTGAAAACCCACTTTTCGCACATGTGTTAGTGAAGGAAACCACTTTTCACACTTGTATTGGTGCAGGAAACCACTTTTGCACTTGTATTAGTGTGGAAAAAACACTTTTTGCACTTGTGATAGTGTTGAAAAACCACTTTTCGCGCTTGTGTTAGTGTTGAAAATCCACTTTTCGCACTTGTGTTGGTGCAGGAAACCACTTTTGCACTTGTATTAGTGTGGAAAAAACACTTTTGCACTTGTGATAGTGTTGAAAAACCACTTTTCGCACTTGTGTTAGTGTTGAAAAACCACTTTTTACACTTGTGTTGGTGCAGGAAACCACTTTTGCACTTGTATTAGTGTGGAAAAACCACTTTTCGCACTTGTGTTAGTGTTGAAAAACCACTTTTCGCACTTGTGTTGGTGCAGGAAACCACTTTTGCACTTGTATTAGTGTGGCAAAAACACTTTTTGCACTTGTGATAGTGTTGAAAAACCACTTTTCGCACTTGTGTTAGTGTTGAAAACCACTTTTCGCACTTGTGTTGGTGCAGGAAACCACTTTTGCACTTGTATCAGTGTGGAAAAACCACTTTTCGCACTTGTGTTAATGTTGAAAAACCACTTTTCGCACTTGTGTTAGTGTTGAAAAACCACTTTTCGCACTTGTGTTAGTGTTGAAAAACCACTTTTCGCACTTGTGTTGGTGCAGGAAACCACTTTTGCACTTGTATTAGTGTGGAAAAAACACTTTTTGCACTTGTGATAGTGTTGAAAAACCACTTTTCGCACTTGTGTTAGTGTTGAAAAACCACTTTTCGCACTTGTGTTAGTGTTGAAAAACCACTTTTCACACTTGTGTTGGTGCAGGAAACCACTTTTGCACTTGTATTAGTGTGGAAAAACCACTTTTCGCACTTGTGTTAGTGTTGAAAAACCACTTTTCGCACTTGTGTTAGTGTTGAAAAACCACTTTTCGCACTTGTGTTGGTGCAGGAAACCACTTTTGCACTTGTATCAGTGTGGAAAAACCACTTTTCGCACTTGTGTTAATGTTGAAAAACCACTTTTCGCACTTGTGTTAGTGTTGAAAAACCACTTTTCGCACTTGTGTTAGTGTTGAAAAACCACTTTTCGCACTTGTGTTGGTGCAGGAAACCACTTTTGCACTTGTATTAGTGTGGAAAAAACACTTTTTGCACTTGTGATAGTGTTGAAAAACCACTTTTCGCACTTGTGTTAGTGTTGAAAAACCACTTTTCGCACTTGTGTTAGTGTTGAAAAACCACTTTTCACACTTGTGTTGGTGCAGGAAACCACTTTTGCACTTGTATTAGTGTGGAAAAACCACTTTTCGCACTTGTGTTAGTGTTGAAAAACCACTTTTCGCACTTGTGTTAGTGTTGAAAAACCACTTTTCACACTTGTGTTGGTGCAGGAAACCACTTTTGCACTTGTATTAGTGTGGCAAAAACACTTTTTGCACTTGTGATAGTGTTGAAAAACCACTTTTCGCACTCGTGTTGGTGCAGGAAACCACTTTTGCACTTGTATTAGTGTGGAAAAACCACTTTTCGCACTTGTGTTAGTGTTGAAAAACCACTTTTTGCACTTGTGTTAGTGTTGAAAAACCACTTTTTGCACTTGTGTTATTGTTGAAAAACCACTTTTGGCACTTGTGTTGGTGCAGGAAACCACTTTTGCACTTGTATTAGTGTGGAAAAAACACTTTTTGCACTTGTGATAGTGTTGAAAAACCACTTTTCGCACTTGTGTTAGTGTTGAAAAACCACTTTCCACACTTGTGTTGGTGCAGGAAACCACTTTTGCACTTGTATTAGTGTGGGAAAACCACTTTTTGCACTTGTGATAGTGTTGAAAACCCACTTTTCGCACATGTGTTCGTGAAGGAAACCACTTTTCGCACTTGTGTTCGTGCAGGAAACCACTTTTGCACTTGTATTAGTGTGGAAAAAACACTTTTGCACTTGTGATAGTGTTGAAAAACCACTTTTCACACTTGTGTTAGTGTTGAAAAACCACTTTTCGCACTTGTGTTGGTGCAGGAAACCACTTTTGCACTTGTATTAGTGTGGAAAAAACACTTTTTGCACTTGTGATAGTGTTGAAAAACCACTTTTCACACTTGTGTCAGTGTTGAAAAACCACTTTTCGCACTTGTGTTGGTGCAGGAAACCACTTTTGCACTTGTATTAGTGTGGAAAAACCACTTTTCGCACCTGTGTTAGTGTTGAAAAACCACTTTTCGCACTTGTGTTAGTGTTGAAAAACCACTTTTCACACTTGTGTTGGTGCAGAAAACCACTATTGCACTTGTATTAGTGTGGAAAAAACACTTTTTGCACTTGTGATAGTGTTGAAAAACCACTTTTTGCACTTGTGTTAGTGTGGAAAAACCACTTTTCGCACTTGTGTTGGTGCAGGAAACCACTTTTGCACTTGTATTAGTGTGGAAAAACCACTTTTCGCACTTGTGTTAGTGTTGAAAAACCACTTTGCGCACTTGTGTTAGTGTTGAAAAACCATTTTTCGCACTTGTGTTAGTGTTGAAAAACCACTTTTCGCACTTGTGTTGGTGCAGGAAACCACTTTTGCACTAATATTAGTGTGGAATAAACACTTTTCGCACTTGTGATAGTGTTGAAAAACCACTTTTCGCACTTATGTTAGTGTAGAAAAACCACTTTTCGCACTTGTGTTAGTGTTGAAAAACCACTTTCCACACTTGTGTTGGTGCAGGAAACCACTTTTGCACTTGTATTAGTGTGGAAAAAACACTTTTTGCACTTGTATTAGTGTGGAAAAACCACTTTTTGCACTTGTGATAGTGTTGAAAACCCACTTTTCGCACATGTGTTAGTGAAGGAAACCACTTTTCGCACTTGTATTGGTGCAGGAAACCACTTTTGCACTTGTATTAGTGTGGAAAAAACACTTTTTGCACTCGTGATAGTGTTGAAAAACCACTTTTCGCGCTTGTGTTAGTGTTGAAAATCTCCTTTTCGCAGTTGTGTTGGTGCAGGAAACCACTTTTGCACTTGTATTAGTGTGGACAAAACACTTTTGCACTTGTGATAGTGTTGAAAAACCACTTTTCGCGCTTGTGTTAGTGTTGAAAATCTCCTTTTCGCACTTGTGTTGGTGCAGGAAACCACTTTTGCACTTGTATTAGTGTGGACAAAACACTTTTGCACTTGTGATAGTGTTGAAAAACCACTTTTCGCACTTGTGTTAGTGTTGAAAAACCACTTTTCACACTTGTGTTGGTGCAGGAAACCACTTTTGCACTTGTATTAGTGTGGAAAAACCACTTTTCGCACTTGTGTTAGTGTTGAAAAACCACTTTTCGCACTTGTGTTAGTGTTGAAAAACCACTTTTCGCACTTGTGTTGGTGCAGGAAACCACTTTTGCACTTGTATTAGTGTGGAAAAACCACTTTTCGCACTTGTGTTAGTGTTGAAAAACCACTTTTCGAACTTGTGTTAGTGTTGAAAAACCACTTTTCGCACTTGTGTTAGTGTTGAAAAACCACTTCGCACTTGTGTTGGTGCAGGAAACCACTTTTGCACTTGTACTAGTGTGGAAAAAACACTTTTTGCACTTGTGATAGTGTTGAAAAACCACTTTTCGCACTTGTGTTAGTGTTGAAAAACCACTTTTCGCACTTGTGTTAGTGTTGAAAAACCACTTTTCACACTTGTGTTGGTGCAGGAAACCACTTTTGCACTTGTATTAGTGTGGAAAAACCACTTTTCGCACTTGTGTTAGTGTTGAAAAACCACTTTTCGCACTTGTGTTAGTGTTGAAAAACCACTTTTCGCACTTGTGTTGGTGCAGGAAACCACTTTTGCACTTGTATTAGTGTGGAAAAACCACTTTTTGCACTTGCGATAGTGTTGAAAACCCACTTTTCGCACATGTGTTAGTGAAGGAAACCACTTTTCGCACTTGTATTGGTGCAGGAAACCACTTTTGCACTTGTATTAGTGTGGAAAAAACACTTTTTGCACTTGTGATAGTGTTGAAAAACCACTTTTCGCGCTTGTGTTAGTGTTGAAAATCCACTTTTCGCACTTGTGTTGGTGCAGGAAACCACTTTTGCACTTGTATTAGTGTGGAAAAAACACTTTGCACTTGTGATAGTGTTGAAAAACCACTTTTCGCACTTGTGTTAGTGTTGAAAAACCACTTTTTACACTTGTGTTGGTGCAGGAAACCACTTTTGCACTTATATTAGTGTGGAAAAGCCACTTTTCGCACTTGTGTTAGTGTTGAAAAACCACTTTTCGCACTTGTGTTGGTGCAGGAAACCACTTTTGCACTTGTATTAGTGTGGCAAAAACAGTTTTTGCACTTGTGATAGTGTTGAAAAACCACTTTTCGCACTTGTGTTAGTGTTGAAAACCACTTTTCGCACTTGTGTTGGTGCAGGAAACCACTTTTGCACTTGTATTAGTGTGGCAAAAACACTTTTTGCACTTGTGATAGTGTTGAAAAACCACTTTTCGCACTTGTGTTAGTGTTGAAAACCACTTTTCGCACTTGTGTTGGTGCAGGAAACCACTTTTGCACTTGTATCAGTGTGGAAAAACCACTTTTCGCACTTGTGTTAGTGTTGAAAAACCACTTTTGCACTTGTATCAGTGTGGAAAAACCACTTTTCGCACTTGTGTTAATGTTGAAAAACCACTTTTCGCACTTGTGTTAGTGTTGAAAAACCACTTTTCGCACTTGTGTTAGTGTTGAAAAACCACTTTTCGCACTTGTGTTGGTGCAGGAAACCACTTTTGCACTTGTATTAGTGTGGAAAAAACACTTTTTGCACTTGTGATAGTGTTGAAAAACCACTTTTCGCACTTGTGTTAGTGTTGAAAAACCACTTTTCGCACTTGTGTTAGTGTTGAAAAACCACTTTTCACACTTGTGTTGGTGCAGGAAACCACTTTTGCACTTGTATTAGTGTGGAAAAACCACTTTTCGCACTTGTGTTAGTGTTGAAAAACCACTTTTCGCACTTGTGTTAGTGTTGAAAAACCACTTTTCGCACTTGTGTTGGTGCAGGAAACCACTTTTGCACTTGTATTAGTGTGGAAAAACCACTTTTTGCACTTGTGATAGTGTTGAAAACCCACTTTTCGCACATGTGTTAGTGAAGGAAACCACTTTTCGCACTTGTATTGGTGCAGGAAACCACTTTTGCACTTGTATTAGTGTGGAAAAAACACTTTTTTCACTTGTGATAGTGTTGAAAAACCACTTTTCGCGCTTGTGTTAGTGTTGAAAATCCACTTTTCGCACTTGTGTTGGTGCAGGAAACCACTTTTGCACTTGTATTAGTGTGGAAAAAACACTTTTGCACTTGTGATAGTGTTGAAAAACCACTTTTCGCACTTGTGTTAGTGTTGAAAAACCACTTTTTACACTTGTGTTGGTGCAGGAAACCACTTTTGCACTTGTATTAGTGTGGAAAAACCACTTTTCGCACTTGTGTTAGTGTTGAAAAACCACTTTTCGCACTTGTGTTGGTGCAGGAAACCACTTTTGCACTTGTATTAGTGTGGAAAAAACACTTTTGCACTTGTGATAGTGTTGAAAAACCACTTTTCGCACTTGTGTTAGTGTTGAAAAACCACTTTTTACACTTGTGTTGGTGCAGGAAACCACTTTTGCACTTGTATTAGTGTGGAAAAACCACTTTTCGCACTTGTGTTAGTGTTGAAAAACCACTTTTCGCACTTGTGTTGGTGCAGGAAACCACTTTTGCACTTGTATTAGTGTGGCAAAAACACTTTTTGCACTTGTGATAGTGTTGAAAAACCACTTTTCGCACTTGTGTTAGTGTTGAAAACCACTTTTCGCACTTGTGTTGGTGCAGGAAACCACTTTTGCACTTGTATCAGTGTGGAAAAACCACTTTTCGCACTTGTGTTAATGTTGAAAAACCACTTTTCGCACTTGTGTTAGTGTTGAAAAACCACTTTTCGCACTTGTGTTAGTGTTGAAAAACCACTTTTCGCACTTGTGTTGGTGCAGGAAACCACTTTTGCACTTGTATTAGTGTGGAAAAAACACTTTTTGCACTTGTGATAGTGTTGAAAAACCACTTTTCGCAATTGTGTTAGTGTTGAAAAACCACTTTCGCACTTGTGTTAGTGTTGAAAAACCACTTTTGTGTTGGTGCAGGAAACCACTTTTGCACTTGTATTAGTGTGGAAAAACCACTTTTCGCACTTGTGTTAGTGTTGAAAAACCACTTTTCGCACTTGTGTTAGTGTTGAAAAATCACTTTTCGCACTTGTGTTGGTGCAGGAAACCACTTTTGCACTTGTATTAGTGTGGCAAAAACACTTTTTGCACTTGTGATAGTGTTGAAAAACCACTTTTCGCACTTGTGTTAGTGTTGAAAAACCACTTTTCGCACTCGTGTTGGTGCAGGAAACCACTTTTGCACTTGTATTAGTGTGGAAAAACCACTTTTCGCACTTGTGTTAGTGTTGAAAAACCACTTTTCGCACTTGTGTTAGTGTTGAAAAACCACTTTTTGCACTTGTGTTAGTGTTGAAAAACCACTTTTGGCACTTGTGTTGGTGCAGGAAACCACTTTTGCACTTGTATTAGTGTGGAAAAAACACTTTTTGCACTTGTGATAGTGTTGAAAAACCACTTTTCGCACTTGTGTTAGTGTTGAAAAACCACTTTCCACACTTGTGTTGGTGCAGGAAACCACTTTTGCACTTGTATAAGTGTGGGAAAAGCACTTTTTGCACTTGTGATAGTGTTGGAAACCCACTTTTCGCACATGTGTTAGTGAAGGAAACCACTTTTCGCACTTGTGTTCGTGCAGGAAACCACTTTTGCACTTGTATTAGTGTGGAAAAAACACTTTTGCACTTGTGATAGTGTTGAAAAACCACTTTTCACACTTGTGTTAGTGTTGAAAAACCACTTTTCGCACTTGTGTTGGTGCAGGAAACCACTTTTGCACTTGTATTAGTGTGGAAAAACCACTTTTCACACCTGTGTTAGTGTTGAAAAACCACTTTTCGCACTTGTGTTAGTGTTGAAAAACCACTTTTCGCACTTGTGTTGGTGCAGAAAACCACTATTGCACTTGTATTAGTGTGGAAAAAACACTTTTTGCACTTGTGATAGTGTTGAAAAACCACTTTTCGCACTTGTGTTAGTGTTGAAAAACCACTTTTCGCACTTGTGTTGGTGCAGGAAACCACTTTTGCACTTGTATTAGTGTGGAAAAACCACTTTTCGCACTTGTGTTAGTGTTGAAAAACCACTTTGCGCACTTGTGTTAGTGTTGAAAAACCATTTTTCGCACTTGTGTTAGTGTTGAAAAACCACTTTTCGCACTTGTGTTGGTGCAGGAAAGCACTTTTGCACTTGTATTAGTGTGGAAAAAACACTTTTCGCACTTGTGATCGTGTTGAAAAACTACTTTTCGCACTTGTGTTAGTGTAGAAAAACCACTTTTCGCACTTGTGTTAGTGTTGAAAAACCACTTTCCACACTTGTGTTGGTGCAGGAAACCACTTTTGCACTTGTATTAGTGTGGAAAAAACACTTTTTGCACTTGTATTAGTGTGGAAAAACCACTTTTTGCACTTGTGATAGTGTTGAAAACACACTTTTCGCACATGTGTTAGTGAAGGAAACCACTTTTCGCACTTGTATTGGTGCAGGAAACCACTTTTGCACTTGTATTAGTGTGGAAAAAACACTTTTTGCACTTGTGATAGTGTTGAAAAACCACTTTTCGCGCTTGTGTTAGTGTTGAAAATCTCCTTTTCGCAGTTGTGTTGGTGCAGGAAACCACTTTTGCACTTGTATTAGTGTGGACAAAACACTTTTGCACTTGTGATAGTGTTGAAAAACCACTTTTCGCACTTGTGTTAGTGTTGAAAAACCACTTTTCACACTTGTGTTGGTGCAGGAAACCACTTTTGCACATGTATTAGTGTGGAAAAACCACTTTTCGCACTTGTGTTAGTGTTGAAAAACCACTTTTCGCACTTGTGTTAGTGTTGAAAAACTACTTTTCGCACTTGTGTTGGTGCAGGAAACCACTTTTGCACTTGTATTAGTGTGGAAAAACCACTTTTCGCACTTGTGTTAGTGTTGAAAAACCACTTTTCGCACTTGTGTTGGTGCAGGAAACCACTTTTGCACTTGTATTAGTGTGGCAAAAACACTTTTTGCACTTGTGATAGTGTTGAAAAACCACTTTTCGCACTTGTGTTAGTGTTGAAAACCACTTTTCGCACTTGTGTTGGTGCAGGAAACCACTTTTGCACTTGTATCAGTGTGGAAAAACCACTTTTCGCACTTGTGTTAGTGTTGAAAAACCACTTTTCGAACTTGTGTTAGTGTTGAAAAACCACTTTTCGCACTTGTCTTAGTGTTGAAAAACCACTTCGCACTTGTGTTGGTGCAGGAAACCACTTTTGCACTTGTATTAGTGTGGAAAAAACACTTTTTGCACTTGTGATAGTGTTGAAAAACCACTTTTCGCACTTGTGTTAGTGTTGAAAAACCACTTTTCGCACTCGTGTTGGTGCAGGAAACCACTTTTGCACTTGTATTAGTGTGGAAAAACCACTTTTCGCACTTGTGTTAGTGTTGAAAAAACACTTTTCGCACTTGTGTTAGTGTTGAAAAACCACTTTTTGCACTTGTGTTAGTGTTGAAAAACCACTTTTGGCACTTGTGTTGGTGCAGGAAACCACTTTTGCACTTGTATTAGTGTGGAATAAACACTTTTTGCACTTGTGATAGTGTTGAAAAACCACTTTTCGCACTTGTGTTAGTGTTGAAAAACCACTTTCCACACTTGTGTTGGTGCAGGAAACCACTTTTGCACTTGTATTAGTGTGGGAAAAGCACTTTTTGCACTTGTGATAGTGTTGAAAACCCACTTTTCGCACATGTGTTCGTGAAGGAAACCACTTTTCGCACTTGTGTTCGTGCAGGAAACCACTTTTGCACTTGTATTAGTGTGGAAAAAACACTTTTGCACTTGTGATAGTGTTGAAAAACCACTTTTCACACTTGTGTTAGTGTTGAAAAACCACTTTTCGCACTTGTGTTGGTGCAGGAAACCACTTTTGCACTTGTATTAGTGTGGAAAAACCACTTTTCACACTTGTGTCAGTGTTGAAAAACCACTTTTCGCACTTGTGTTGGTGCAGGAAACCACTTTTGCACTTGTATTAGTGTGGAAAAACCACTTTTCACACCTGTGTTAGTGTTGAAAAACCACTTTTCGCACTTGTGTTAGTGTTGAAAAACCACTTTTCGCACTTGTGTTGGTGCAGAAAACCACTATTGCACTTGTATTAGTGTGGAAAAAACACTTTTTGCACTTGTGATAGTGTTGAAAAACCACTTTTCGCACTTGTGTTAGTGTTGAAAAACCACTTTTCGCACTTGTGTTGGTGCAGGAAACCACTTTTGCACTTGTATTAGTGTGGAAAAACCACTTTTCGCACTTGTGTTAGTGTTGAAAAACCACTTTGCGCACTTGTGTTAGTGTTGAAAAACCATTTTTCGCACTTGTGTTAGTGTTGAAAAACCACTTTTCGCACTTGTGTTGGTGCAGGAAACCACTTTTGCACTTGTATTAGTGTGGAAAAAACACTTTTCGCACTTGTGATCGTGTTGAAAAACCACTTTTCGCACTTGTGTTAGTGTAGAAAAACCACTTTTCGCACTTGTGTTAGTGTTCAAAAACCACTTTCCACACTTGTGTTGGTGCAGGAAACCACTTTTGCACTTGTATTAGTGTGGAAAAAACACTTTTTGCACTTGTATTAGTGTGGAAAAACCACTTTTTGCACTTGTGATAGTGTTGAAAACCCACTTTTCGCACATGTGTTAGTGAAGGAAACCACTTTTCGCACTTGTATTGGTGCAGGAAACCACTTTTGCACTTGTATTAGTGTGGAAAAAACACTTTTTGCACTTGTGATAGTGTTGAAAAACCACTTTTCGTGCTTGTGTTAGTGTTGAAAATCTCCTTTTCGCAGTTGTGTTGGTGCAGGAAACCACTTTTGCACTTGTATTAGTGTGGACAAAACACTTTTGCACTTGTGATAGTGTTGAAAAACCACTTTTCGCACTTGTGTTAGTGTTGAAAAACCACTTTTCACACTTGTGTTGGTGCAGGAAACCACTTTTGCACATGTATTAGTGTGGAAAAACCACTTTTCGCACTTGTGTTAGTGTTGAAAAACCACTTTCCGCACTTGTGTTAGTGTTGAAAAACCACTTTTCGCACTTGTGTTGGTGCAGGAAACCACTTTTGCACTTGTATTAGTGTGGAAAAACCACTTTTCACACTTGTGTTAGTGTTGAAAAACCACTTTTCGCACGTGTTGGTGCAGGAAACCACTTTTGCACTTGTATTAGTGTGGCAAAAACACTTTTTGCACTTGTGATAGTGTTGAAAAACCACTTTTCGCACTTGTGTTAGTGTTGAAAACCACTTTTCGCACTTGTGTTGGTGCAGGAAACCACTTTTGCACTTGTATCAGTGTGGAAAAACCACTTTTCGCACTTGTGTTAGTATTGAAAAACCACTTTTCGAACTTGTGTTAGTGTTGAAAAACCACTTTTCGCACTTGTGTTAGTGTTGAAAAACCACTTCGCACTTGTGTTGGTGCAGGAAACCACTTTTGCACTTGTATTAGTGTGGAAAAAACACTTTTTGCACTTGTGATAGTGTTGAAAAACCACTTTTCGCACTTGTGTTAGTGTTGAAAAACCACTTTTCGCACTTGTGTTAGTGTTGAAAAACCACTTTTCACACTTGTGTTGGTGCAGGAAACCACTTTTGCACTTGTATTAGTGTGGAAAAACCACTTTTCGCACTTGTGTTAGTGTTGAAAAACCACTTTTCGCACTTGTGTTAGTGTTGAAAAACCACTTTTCGCACTTGTGTTGGTGCAGGAAACCACTTTTGCACTTGTATTAGTGTGGAAAAACCACTTTTTGCACTTGTGATAGTGTTGAAAACCCACTTTTCGCACATGTGTTAGTGAAGGAAACCACTTTTCGCACTTGTATTGGTGCAGGAAACCACTTTTGCACTTGTATTAGTGTGGAAAAAACACTTTTTGCACTTGTGATAGTGTTGAAAAACCACTTTTCGCGCTTGTGTTAGTGTTGAAAATCCACTTTTCGCACTTGTGTTGGTGCAGGAAACCACTTTTGCACTTGTATTAGTGTGGAAAAAACACTTTTGCACTTGTGATAGTGTTGAAAAACCACTTTTCGCACTTGTGTTAGTGTTGAAAAACCACTTTTTACACTTGTATTAGTGTGGCAAAAACACTTTTTGCACTTGTGATAGTGTTGAAAAACCACTTTTCGCACTTGTGTTAGTGTTGAAAACCACTTTTCGCACTTGTGTTGGTGCAGGAAACCACTTTTGCACTTGTATCAGTGTGGAAAAACCACTTTTCGCACTTGTGTTGGTGCAGGAAACCACTTTTGCACTTGTATTAGTGTGGAAAAACCACTTTTTGCACTTGTGATAGTGTTGAAAACCCACTTTTCGCACATGTTAGTGAAGGAAACCACTTTTCGCACGTGTATTGGTGCAGGAAACCACTTTTGCACTTGTATTAGTGTGGAAAAAACACTTTTTGCACTTGTGATAGTGTTGAAAAACCACTTTTCGCGCTTGTGTTAGTGTTGAAAATCCACTTTTCGCACTTGTGTTGGTGCAGGAAACCACTTTTGCACTTGTATTAGTATGGAAAAAACACTTTTGCACTTGTGATAGTGTTGAAAAACCACTTTTCGCACTTGTGTTAGTGTTGAAAAACCACTTTTTACACTTGTATTAGTGTGGCAAAAACACTTTTTGCACTTGTGATAGTGTTGAAAAACCACTTTTCGCACTTGTGTTAGTGTTGAAAACCACTTTTCGCACTTGTGTTGGTGCAGGAAACCACTTTTGCACTTGTATCAGTGTGGAAAAACCACTTTTCGCACTTGTGTTGGTGCAGGAAACCACTTTTGCACTTGTATTAGTGTGGAAAAACCACTTTTTGCACTTGTGATAGTGTTGAAAACCCACTTTTCGCACATGTTAGTGAAGGAAACCACTTTTCGCACGTGTATTGGTGCAGGAAACCACTTTTGCACTTGTATTAGTGTGGAAAAAACACTTTTTGCACTTGTGATAGTGTTGAAAAACCACTTTTCGCGCTTGTGTTAGTGTTGAAAATCCACTTTTCGCACTTGTGTTGGTGCAGGAAACCACTTTTGCACTTGTATTAGTGTGGAAAAAACACTTTTGCACTTGTGATAGTGTTGAAAAACCACTTTTCGCCCTTGTGTTAGTGTTGAAAAACCACTTTTTACACTTGTGTTGGTGCAGGAAACCACTTTTGCACTTATATTAGTGTGGAAAAGCCACTTTTCGCACTTGTGTTAGTGTTGAAAAACCACTTTTCGCACTTGTGTTGGTGCAGGAAACCACTTTTGCACTTGTATTAGTGTGGCAAAAACAGTTTTTGCACTTGTGATAGTGTTGAAAAACCACTTTTCGCACTTGTGTTAGTGTTGAAAACCACTTTTCGCACTTGTGTTGGTGCAGGAAACCACTTTTGCACTTGTATTAGTGTGGAAAAACCACTTTTCGCACTTGTGTTAATGTTGAAAAACCACTTTTCGCACTTGTGTTAGTGTTGAAAAACCACTTTTCGCACTTGTGTTAGTGTTGAAAAACCACTTTTCGCACTTGTGTTGGTGCAGGAAACCACTTTTGCACTTGTATTAGTGTGGAAAAAACACTTTTTGCACTTGTGATAGTGTTGAAAAACCACTTTTCGCACTTGTGTTAGTGTTGAAAAACCACTTTTCGCACTTGTGTTAGTGTTGAAAAACCACTTTTCACACTTGTGTTGGTGCAGGAAACCACTTTTGCACTTGTATTAGTGTGGAAAAACCACTTTTCGCACTTGTGTTAGTGTTGAAAAACCACTTTTCGCACTTGTGTTAGTGTTGAAAAAACACTTTTCGCACTTGTGTTGGTGCAGGAAACCACTTTTGCACTTGTATTAGTGTGGCAAAAACACTTTTTGCACTTGTGATAGTGTTGAAAAACCACTTTTCGCACTCGTGTTGGTGCAGGAAACCACTTTTGCACTTGTATTAGTGTGGAAAAACCACTTTTCGCACTTGTGTTAGTGTTGAAAAACCACTTTTCGCACTTGTGTTAGTGTTGAAAAACCACTTTTTGCACTTGTGTTATTGTTGAAAAACCACTTTTGGCACTTGTGTTGGTGCAGGAAACCACTTTTGCACTTGTATTAGTGTGGAAAAAACACTTTTTGCACTTGTGATAGTGTTGAAAAACCACTTTTCGCACTTGTGTTAGTGTTGAAAAACCACTTTCCACACTTGTGTTGGTGCAGGAAACCACTTTTGCACTTGTATTAGTGTGGGAAAACCACTTTTTGCACTTGTGATAGTGTTGAAAACCCACTTTTCGCACATGTGTTCGTGAAGGAAACCACTTTTCGCACTTGTGTTCGTGCAGGAAACCACTTTTGCACTTGTATTAGTGTGGAAAAAACACTTTTGCACTTGTGATAGTGTTGAAAAACCACTTTTCACACTTGTGTTAGTGTTGAAAACCACTTTTCGCACTTGTGTTGGTGCAGGAAACCACTTTTGCACTTGTATTAGTGTGGAAAAAACACTTTTTGCACTTGTGATAGTGTTGAAAAACCACTTTTCACACTTGTGTCAGTGTTGAAAAACCACTTTTCGCACTTGTGTTGGTGCAGGAAACCACTTTTGCACTTGTATTAGTGTGGAAAAACCACTTTTCGCACCTGTGTTAGTGTTGAAAAACCACTTTTCGCACCTGTGTTAGTGTTGAAAAACCACTTTTCGCACTTGTGTTAGTGTTGAAAAACCACTTTTCACACTTGTGTTGGTGCAGAAAACCACTATTGCACTTGTATTAGTGTGGAAAAAACACTTTTTGCACTTGTGATAGTGTTGAAAAACCACTTTTTGCACTTGTGTTAGTGTTGAAAAACCACTTTTCGCACTTGTGTTGGTGCAGGAAACCACTTTTGCACTTGTATTAGTGTGGAAAAACCACTTTTCGCACTTGTGTTAGTGTTGAAAAACCACTTTGCGCACTTGTGTTAGTGTTGAAAAACCATTTTTCGCACTTGTGTTAGTGTTGAAAAACCACTTTTCGCACTTGTGTTGGTGCAGGAAACCACTTTTGCACTAATATTAGTGTGGAAAAAACACTTTTCGCACTTGTGATAGTGTTGAAAAACCACTTTTCGCACTTGTGTTAATGTAGAAAAACCACTTTTCGCACTTGTGTTAGTGTTGAAAAACCACTTTCCACACTTGTGTTGGTGCAGGAAACCACTTTTGCACTTGTATTAGTGTGGAAAAAACACTTTTTGCACTTGTATTAGTGTGGAAAAACCACTTTTTGCACTTGTGATAGTGTTGAAAACCCACTTTTCGCACATGTGTTAGTGAAGGAAACCACTTTTCGCACTTGTATTGGTGCAGGAAACCACTTTTGCACTTGTATTAGTGTGGAAAAAACACTTTTTGCACTCGTGATAGTGTTGAAAAACCACTTTTCGCGCTTGTGTTAGTGTTGAAAATCTCCTTTTCGCACTTGTGTTGGTGCAGGAAACCACTTTTGCACTTGTATTAGTGTGGACAAAACACTTTTGCACTTGTGATAGTGTTGAAAAACCACTTTTCGCGCTTGTGTTAGTGTTGAAAATCTCCTTTTCGCACTTGTGTTGGTGCAGGAAACCACTTTTGCACTTGTATTAGTGTGGACAAAACACTTTTGCACTTGTGATAGTGTTGAAAAACCACTTTTCGCACTTGTGTTAGTGTTGAAAAACCACTTTTCACACTTGTGTTGGTGCAGGAAACCACTTTTGCACTTGTATTAGTGTGGAAAAACCACTTTTCGCACTTGTGTTAGTGTTGAAAAACCACTTTTCGCACTTGTGTTAGTGTTGAAAAACCACTTTTCGCACTTGTGTTGGTGCAGGAAACCACTTTTGCACTTGTATTAGTGTGGAAAAACCACTTTTCGCACTTGTGTTAGTGTTGAAAAACCACTTTTCGAACTTGTGTTAGTGTTGAAAAACCACTTTTCGCACTTGTGTTAGTGTTGAAAAACCACTTCGCACTTGTGTTGGTGCAGGAAACCACTTTTGCACTTGTACTAGTGTGGAAAAAACACTTTTTGCACTTGTGATAGTGTTGAAAAACCACTTTTCGCACTTGTGTTAGTGTTGAAAAACCACTTTTCGCTCTTGTGTTAGTGTTGAAAAACCACTTTTCACACTTGTGTTGGTGCAGGAAACCACTTTTGCACTTGTATTAGTGTGGAAAAACCACTTTTCGCACTTGTGTTAGTGTTGAAAAACCACTTTTCGCACTTGTGTTAGTGTTGAAAAACCACTTTTCGCACTTGTGTTGGTGCAGGAAACCACTTTTGCACTTGTATTAGTGTGGAAAAACCACTTTTTGCACTTGCAATAGTGTTGAAAACCCACTTTTCGCACATGTGTTAGTGAAGGAAACCACTTTTCGCACTTGTATTGGTGCAGGAAACCACTTTTGCACTTGTATTAGTGTGGAAAAAACACTTTTTGCACTTGTGATAGTGTTGAAAAACCACTTTTCGCGCTTGTGTTAGTGTTGAAAATCCACTTTTCGCACTTGTGTTGGTGCAGGAAACCACTTTTGCACTTGTATTAGTGTGGAAAAAACACTTTTGCACTTGTGATAGTGTTGAAAAACCACTTTTCGCACTTGTGTTAGTGTTGAAAAACCACTTTTTACACTTGTGTTGGTGCAGGAAACCACTTTTGCACTTATATTAGTGTGGAAAAGCCACTTTTCGCACTTGTGTTAGTGTTGAAAAACCACTTTTCGCACTTGTGTTGGTGCAGGAAACCACTTTTGCACTTGTATTAGTGTGGCAAAAACAGTTTTTGCACTTGTGATAGTGTTGAAAAACCACTTTTCGCACTTGTGTTAGTGTTGAAAACCACTTTTCGCACTTGTGTTGGTGCAGGAAACCACTTTTGCACTTGTATTAGTGTGGCAAAAACACTTTTTGCACTTGTGATAGTGTTGAAAAACCACTTTTCGCACTTGTGTTAGTGTTGAAAACCACTTTTCGCACTTGTGTTGGTGCAGGAAACCACTTTTGCACTTGTATCAGTGTGGAAAAACCACTTTTCGCACTTGTGTTAGTGTTGAAAAACCACTTTTCGAACTTGTGTTAGTGTTGAAAAACCACTTTTCGCACTTGTGTTAGTGTTGAAAAACCACTTCGCACTTGTGTTGGTGCAGGAAACCACTTTTGCACTTGTATTAGTGTGGAAAAAACACTTTTTGCACTTGTGATAGTGTTGAAAAACCACTTGTCGCACTTGTGTTTGTGTTGAAAAACCACTTTTCGCACTTGTGTTAGTGTTGAAAAACCACTTTTCACACTTGTGTTGGTGCAGGAAACCACTTTTGCACTTGTATTAGTGTGGAAAAACCACTTTTCGCACTTGTGTTAGTGTTGAAAAACCACTTTTCGCACTTGTGTTAGTGTTGAAAAACCACTTTTCGCACTTGTGTTGGTGCAGGAAACCACTTTTGCACTTGTATTAGTGTGGAAAAACCACTTTTTGCACTTGTGATAGTGTTGAAAAACCACTTTTCGCGCTTGTGTTAGTGTTGAAAATCCACTTTTCGCACTTGTGTTGGTGCAGGAAACCACTTTTGCACTTGTATTAGTGTGGAAAAAACGCTTTTGCACTTGTGATAGTGTTGAAAAACCACTTTTCGCACTTGTGTTAGTGTTGAAAAACCACTTTTTACACTTGTGTTGGTGCAGGAAACCACTTTTGCACTTGTATTAGTGTGGAAAAACCACTTTTCGCACTTGTGTTAGTGTTGAAAAACCACTTTTCGCACTTGTGTTGGTGCAGGAAACCACTTTTGCACTTGTATTAGTGTGGCAAAAACACTTTTTGCACTTGTGATAGTGTTGAAAAACCACTTTTCGCACTTGTGTTAGTGTTGAAAACCACTTTTCGCACTTGTGTTGGTGCAAGAAACCACTTTTGCACTTGTATCAGTGTGGAAAAACCACTTTTCGCACTTGTGTTAATGTTGAAAAACCACTTTTCGCACTTGTGTTAGTGTTGAAAAACCACTTTTCGCACTTGTGTTAGTGTTGAAAAACCACTTTTCGCACTTGTGTTGGTGCAGGAAACCACTTTTGCACTTGTATTAGTGTGGAAAAAACACTTTTTGCACTTGTGATAGTGTTGAAAAACCACTTTTCGCACTTGTGTTAGTGTTGAAAAAACACTTTTCGCACTTGTGTTAGTGTTGAAAAACCACTTTTCACACTTGTGTTGGTGCAGGAAACCACTTTTGCACTTGTATTAGTGTGGAAAAACCACTTTTCACACTTGTGTTAGTGTTGAAAAACCACTTTTCGCACTTGTGTTAGTGTTGAAAAACCACTTTTCGCACTTGTGTTGGTGCAGGAAACCACTTTTGCACTAGTATTAGTGTGGAAAAACCACTTTTTGCACTTGTGATAGTGTTGAAAACCCACTTTTCGCACATGTGTTAGTGAAGGAAACCACTTTTCGCACTTGTATTGGTGCAGGAAACCACTTTTGCACTTGTATTAGTGTGGAAAAAACACTTTTTGCACTTGTGATAGTGTTGAAAAACCACTTTTCGCGCTTGTGTTAGTGTTGAAAATCCACTTTTCGCACTTGTGTTGGTGCAGGAAACCACTTTTGCACTTGTATTAGTGTGGAAAAAACACTTTTGCACTTGTGATAGTGTTGAAAAACCACTTTTCGCACTTGTGTTAGTGTTGAAAAACCACTTTTTACACTTGTGTTGGTGCAGGAAACCACTTTTGCACTTGTATTAGTGTGGAAAAACCACTTTTCGCACTTGTGTTAGTGTTGAAAAACCACTTTTCGCACTTGTGTTGGTGCAGGAAACCACTTTTGCACTTGTATTAGTGTGGCAAAAACACTTTTTGCACTTGTGATAGTGTTGAAAAACCACTTTTCGCACTTGTGTTAGTGTTGAAAACCACTTTTCGCACTTGTGTTGGTGCAGGAAACCACTTTTGCACTTGTATCAGTGTGGAAAAACCACTTTTCGCACTTGTGTTAATGTTGAAAAACCACTTTTCGCACTTGTGTTAGTGTTGAAAAACCACTTTTCGCACTTGTGTTAGTGTTGAAAAACCACTTTTCGCACTTGTGTTGGTGCAGGAAACCACTTTTGCACTTGTATTAGTGTGGAAAAAACACTTTTTGCACTTGTGATAGTGTTGAAAAACCACTTTTCGCACTTGTGTTAGTGTTGAAAAACCACTTTTCGCACTTGTGTTAGTGTTGAAAAACCACTTTTCACACTTGTGTTGGTGCAGGAAACCACTTTTGCACTTGTATTAGTGTGGAAAAACCACTTTTCGCACTTGTGTTAGTGTTGAAAAACCACTTTTCGCACTTGTGTTAGTGTTGAAAAATCACTTTTCGCACTTGTGTTGGTGCAGGAAACCACTTTTGCACTTGTATTAGTGTGGCAAAAACACTTTTTGCACTTGTGATAGTGTTGAAAAACCACTTTTCGCACTTGTGTTAGTGTTGAAAAACCACTTTTCGCACTCGTGTTGGTGCAGGAAACCACTTTTGCACTTGTATTAGTGTGGAAAAACCACTTTTCGCACTTGTGTTAGTGTTGAAAAACCACTTTTCGCACTTGTGTTAGTGTTGAAAAACCACTTTTTGCACTTGTGTTAGTGTTGAAAAACCACTTTTGGCACTTGTGTTGGTGCAGGAAACCACTTTTGCACTTGTATTAGTGTGGAAAAAACACTTTTTGCACTTGTGATAGTGTTGAAAAACCACTTTTCGCACTTGTGTTAGTGTTGAAAAACCACTTTCCACACTTGTGTTGGTGCAGGAAACCACTTTTGCACTTGTATAAGTGTGGGAAAAGCACTTTTTGCACTTGTGATAGTGTTGGAAACCCACTTTTCGCACATGTGTTAGTGAAGGAAACCACTTTTCGCACTTGTGTTCGTGCAGGAAACCACTTTTGCACTTGTATTAGTGTGGAAAAAACACTTTTGCACTTGTGATAGTGTTGAAAAACCACTTTTCACACTTGTGTTAGTGTTGAAAAACCACTTTTCGCACTTGTATTGGTGCAGGAAACCACTTTTGCACTTGTATTAGTGTGGAAAAACCACTTTTCACACCTGTGTTAGTGTTGAAAAACCACTTTTCGCACTTGTGTTAGTGTTGAAAAACCACTTTTCGCACTTGTGTTGGTGCAGAAAACCACTATTGCACTTGTATTAGTGTGGAAAAAACACTTTTTGCACTTGTGATAGTGTTGAAAAACCACTTTTCGCACTTGTGTTAGTGTTGAAAAACCACTTTTCGCACTTGTGTTGGTGCAGGAAACCACTTTTGCACTTGTATTAGTGTGGAAAAACCACTTTTCGCACTTGTGTTAGTGTTGAAAAACCACTTTGCGCACTTGTGTTAGTGTTGAAAAACCATTTTTCGCACTTGTGTTAGTGTTGAAAAACCACTTTTCGCACTTGTGTTGGTGCAGGAAAGCACTTTTGCACTTGTATTAGTGTGGAAAAAACACTTTTCGCACTTGTGATCGTGTTGAAAAACCACTTTTCGCACTTGTGTTAGTGTAGAAAAACCACTTTTCGCACTTGTGTTAGTGTTGAAAAACCACTTTCCACACTTGTGTTGGTGCAGGAAACCACTTTTGCACTTGTATTAGTGTGGAAAAAACACTTTTTGCACTTGTATTAGTGTGGAAAAACCACTTTTTGCACTTGTGATAGTGTTGAAAACCCACTTTTCGCACATGTGTTAGTGAAGGAAACCACTTTTCGCACTTGTATTGGTGCAGGAAACCACTTTTGCACTTGTATTAGTGTGGAAAAAACACTTTTTGCACTTGTGATAGTGTTGAAAAACCACTTTTCGCGCTTGTGTTAGTGTTGAAAATCTCCTTTTCGCAGTTGTGTTGGTGCAGGAAACCACTTTTGCACTTGTATTAGTGTGGACAAAACACTTTTCCACTTGTGATAGTGTTGAAAAACCACTTTTCGCACTTGTGTTAGTGTTGAAAAACCACTTTTCACACTTGTGTTGGTGCAGGAAACCACTTTTGCACATGTATTAGTGTGGAAAAACCACTTTTCGCACTTGTGTTCGTGTTGAAAAACCACTTTTCGCACTTGTGTTAGTGTTGAAAAACCACTTTTCGCACCTGTGTTGGTGCAGGAAACCACTTTTGCACTTGTATTAGTGTGGAAAAACCACTTTTCGCACTTGTGTTAGTGTTGAAAAACCACTTTTCGCACTTGTGTTGGTGCAGGAAACCACTTTTGCACTTGTATAAGTGTGGCAAAAACACTTTTTGCACTTGTGATAGTGTTGAAAAACCACTTTTCACACTTGTGTTAGTGTTGAAAACCACTTTTCGCACTTGTGTTGGTGCAGGAAACCACTTTTGCACTTGTATCAGTGTGGAAAAACCACTTTTCGCACTTGTGTTAGTGTTGAAAAACCACTTTTCGAACTTGTGTTAGTGTTGAAAAACCACTTTTCGCACTTGTGTTAGTGTTGAAAAACCACTTCGCACTTGTGTTGGTGCAGGAAACCACTTTTGCACTTGTATTAGTGTGGAAAAAACACTTTTTGCACTTGTGATAGTGTTGAAAAACCACTTTTCGCACTTGTGTTAGTGTTGAAAAACCACTTTTCGCACTCGTGTTGGTGCAGGAAACCACTTTTGCACTTGTATTAGTGTGGACAAACCACTTTTCGCACTTGTGTTAGTGTTGAAAAACCACTTTCCACACTTGTGTTGGTGCAGGAAACCACTTTTGCACTTGTATAAGTGTGGGAAAAGCACTTTTTGCACTTGTGATAGTGTTGGAAACCCACTTTTCGCACATGTGTTAGTGAAGGAAACCACTTTTCGCACTTGTGTTCGTGCAGGAAACCACTTTTGCACTTGTATTAGTGTGGAAAAAACACTTTTGCACTTGTGATAGTGTTGAAAAACCACTTTTCACACTTGTGTTAGTGTTGAAAAACCACTTTTCGCACTTGTGTTGGTGCAGGAAACCACTTTTGCACTTGTATTAGTGTGGAAAAACCACTTTTCACACCTGTGTTAGTGTTGAAAAACCACTTTTCGCACTTGTGTTAGTGTTGAAAAACCACTTTTCGCACTTGTGTTGGTGCAGAAAACCACTATTGCACTTGTATTAGTGTGGAAAAAACACTTTTTGCACTTGTGATAGTGTTGAAAAACCACTTTTCGCACTTGTGTTAGTGTTGAAAAACCACTTTTCGCACTTGTGTTGGTGCAGGAAACCACTTTTGCACTTGTATTAGTGTGGAAAAACCACTTTTCGCACTTGTGTTAGTGTTGAAAAACCACTTTGCGCACTTGTGTTAGTGTTGAAAAACCATTTTTCGCACTTGTGTTAGTGTTGAAAAACCACTTTTCGCACTTGTGTTGGTGCAGGAAAGCACTTTTGCACTTGTATTAGTGTGGAAAAAACACTTTTCGCACTTGTGATCGTGTTGAAAAACCACTTTTCGCACTTGTGTTAGTGTAGAAAAACCACTTTTCGCACTTGTGTTAGTGTTGAAAAACCACTTTCCACACTTGTGTTGGTGCAGGAAACCACTTTTGCACTTGTATTAGTGTGGAAAAAACACTTTTTGCACTTGTATTAGTGTGGAAAAACCACCTTTTGCACTTGTGATAGTGTTGAAAACCCACTTTTCGCACATGTGTTAGTGAAGGAAACCACTTTTCGCACTTGTATTGGTGCAGGAAACCACTTTTGCACTTGTATTAGTGTGGAAAAAACACTTTTTGCACTTGTGATAGTGTTGAAAAACCACTTTTCGCGCTTGTGTTAGTGTTGAAAATCTCCTTTTCGCAGTTGTGTTGGTGCAGGAAACCACTTTTGCACTTGTATTAGTGTGGACAAAACACTTTTGCACTTGTGATAGTGTTGAAAAACCACTTTTCGCACTTGTGTTAGTGTTGAAAAACCACTTTTCACACTTGTGTTGGTGCAGGAAACCACTTTTGCACATGTATTAGTGTGGAAAAACCACTTTTCGCACTTGTGTTAGTGTTGAAAAACCACTTTTCGCACTTGTGTTAGTGTTGAAAAACCACTTTTCGCACTTGTGTTGGTGCAGGAAACCACTTTTGCACTTGTATTAGTGTGGAAAAACCACTTTTCGCACTTGTGTTAGTGTTGAAAAACCACTTTTCGCACTTGTGTTGGTGCAGGAAACCACTTTTGCACTTGTATTAGTGTGGAAAAAACACTTTTTGCACTTGTATTAGTGTGGAAAAACCACTTTTTGCACTTGTGATAGTGTTGAAAACCCACTTTTCGCACATGTGTTAGTGAAGGAAACCACTTTTCGCACTTGTATTGGTGCAGGAAACCACTTTTGCACTTGTATTAGTGTGGAAAAAACACTTTTTGCACTTGTGATAGTGTTGAAAAACCACTTTTCGCGCTTGTGTTAGTGTTGAAAATCTCCTTTTCGCAGTTGTGTTGGTGCAGGAAACCACTTTTGCACTTGTATTAGTGTGGACAAAACACTTTTGCACTTGTGATAGTGTTGAAAAACCACTTTTCGCACTTGTGTTAGTGTTGAAAAACCACTTTTCACACTTGTGTTGGTGCAGGAAACCACTTTTGCACATGTATTAGTGTGGAAAAACCACTTTTCGCACTTGTGTTAGTGTTGAAAAACCACTTTTCGCACTTGTGTTAGTGTTGAAAAACCACTTTTCGCACTTGTGTTGGTGCAGGAAACCACTTTTGCACTTGTATTAGTGTGGAAAAACCACTTTTCGCACTTGTGTTAGTGTTGAAAAACCACTTTTCGCACTTGTGTTGGTGCAGGAAACCACTTTTGCACTTGTATAAGTGTGGCAAAAACACTTTTTGCACTTGTGATAGTGTTGAAAAACCACTTTTCGCACTTGTGTTAGTGTTGAAAACCACTTTTCGCACTTGTGTTGGTGCAGGAAACCACTTTTGCACTTGTATCAGTGTGGAAAAACCACTTTTCGCACTTGTGTTAGTGTTGAAAAACCACTTTTCGAACTTGTGTTAGTGTTGAAAAACCACTTTTCGCACTTGTGTTAGTGTTGAAAAACCACTTCGCACTTGTGTTGGTGCAGGAAACCACTTTTGCACTTGTATTAGTGTGGAAAAAACACTTTTTGCACTTGTGATAGTGTTGAAAAACCACTTTTCGCACTTGTGTTAGTGTTGAAAAACCACTTTTCGCACTCGTGTTGGTGCAGGAAACCACTTTTGCACTTGTATTAGTGTGGAAAAACCACTTTTCGCACTTGTGTTAGTGTTGAAAAACCACTTTTCGCACTTGTGTTAGTGTTGAAAAACCACTTTTTGCACTTGTGTTAGTGTTGAAAAACCACTTTTGGCACTTGTGTTGGTGCAGGAAACCACTTTTGCACTTGTATTAGTGTGGAATAAACACTTTTTGCACTTGTGATAGTGTTGAAAAACCACTTTTCGCACTTGTGTTAGTGTTGAAAAACCACTTTCCACACTTGTGTTGGTGCAGGAAACCACTTTTGCACTTGTATTAGTGTGGGAAAAGCACTTTTTGCACTTGTGATAGTGTTGAAAACCCACTTTTCGCACATGTGTTCGTGAAGGAAACCACTTTTCGCACTTGTGTTCGTGCAGGAAACCACTTTTGCACTTGTATTAGTGTGGAAAAAACACTTTTGCACTTGTGATAGTGTTGAAAAACCACTTTTCACACTTGTGTTAGTGTTGAAAAACCACTTTTCGCACTTGTGTTGGTGCAGGAAACCACTTTTGCACTTGTATTAGTGTGGAAAAACCACTTTTCACACTTGTGTCAGTGTTGAAAAACCACTTTTCGCACTTGTGTTGGTGCAGGAAACCACTTTTGCACTTGTATTAGTGTGGAAAAACCACTTTTCACACCTGTGTTAGTGTTGAAAAACCACTTTTCGCACTTGTGTTAGTGTTGAAAAACCACTTTTCGCACTTGTGTTGGTGCAGAAAACCACTATTGCACTTGTATTAGTGTGGAAAAAACACTTTTTGCACTTGTGATAGTGTTGAAAAACCACTTTTCGCACTTGTGTTAGTGTTGAAAAACCACTTTTCGCACTTGTGTTGGTGCAGGAAACCACTTTTGCACTTGTATTAGTGTGGAAAAACCACTTTTCGCACTTGTGTTAGTGTTGAAAAACCACTTTGCGCACTTGTGTTAGTGTTGAAAAACCATTTTTCGCACTTGTGTTAGTGTTGAAAAACCACTTTTCGCACTTGTGTTGGTGCAGGAAACCACTTTTGCACTTGTATTAGTGTGGAAAAAACACTTTTCGCACTTGTGATCGTGTTGAAAAACCACTTTTCGCACTTGTGTTAGTGTAGAAAAACCACTTTTCGCACTTGTGTTAGTGTTCAAAAACCACTTTCCACACTTGTGTTGGTGCAGGAAACCACTTTTGCACTTGTATTAGTGTGGAAAAAACACTTTTTGCACTTGTATTAGTGTGGAAAAACCACTTTTTGCACTTGTGATAGTGTTGGAAACCCACTTTTCGCACATGTGTTAGTGAAGGAAACCACTTTTCGCACTTGTATTGGTGCAGGAAACCACTTTTGCACTTGTATTAGTGTGGAAAAAACACTTTTTGCACTTGTGATAGTGTTGAAAAACCACTTTTCGTGCTTGTGTTAGTGTTGAAAATCTCCTTTTCGCAGTTGTGTTGGTGCAGGAAACCACTTTTGCACTTGTATTAGTGTGGACAAAACACTTTTGCACTTGTGATAGTGTTGAAAAACCACTTTTCGCACTTGTGTTAGTGTTGAAAAACCACTTTTCACACTTGTGTTGGTGCAGGAAACCACTTTTGCACATGTATTAGTGTGGAAAAACCACTTTTCGCACTTGTGTTAGTGTTGAAAAACCACTTTCCGCACTTGTGTTAGTGTTGAAAAACCACTTTTCGCACTTGTGTTGGTGCAGGAAACCACTTTTGCACTTGTATTAGTGTGGAAAAACCACTTTTCACACTTGTGTTAGTGTTGAAAAACCACTTTTCGCACGTGTTGGTGCAGGAAACCACTTTTGCACTTGTATTAGTGTGGCAAAAACACTTTTTGCACTTGTGATAGTGTTGAAAAACCACTTTTCGCACTTGTGTTAGTGTTGAAAACCACTTTTCGCACTTGTGTTGGTGCAGGAAACCACTTTTGCACTTGTATCACTGTGGAAAAACCACTTTTCGCACTTGTGTTAGTATTGAAAAACCACTTTTCGAACTTGTGTTAGTGTTGAAAAACCACTTTTCGCACTTGTGTTAGTGTTGAAAAACCACTTCGCACTTGTGTTGGTGCAGGAAACCACTTTTGCACTTGTATTAGTGTGGAAAAAACACTTTTTGCACTTGTGATAGTGTTGAAAAACCACTTTTCGCACTTGTGTTAGTGTTGAAAAACCACTTTTCGCACTTGTGTTAGTGTTGAAAAACCACTTTTCACACTTGTGTTGGTGCAGGAAACCACTTTTGCACTTGTATTAGTGTGGAAAAACCACTTTTCGCACTTGTGTTAGTGTTGAAAAACCACTTTTCGCACTTGTGTTAGTGTTGAAAAACCACTTTTCGCACTTGTGTTGGTGCAGGAAACCACTTTTGCACTTGTATTAGTGTGGAAAAACCACTTTTTGCACTTGTGATAGTGTTGAAAACCCACTTTTCGCACATGTGTTAGTGAAGGAAACCACTTTTCGCACTTGTATTGGTGCAGGAAACCACTTTTGCACTTGTATTAGTGTGGAAAAAACACTTTTTGCACTTGTGATAGTGTTGAAAAACCACTTTTCGCGCTTGTGTTAGTGTTGAAAATCCACTTTTCGCACTTGTGTTGGTGCAGGAAACCACTTTTGCACTTGTATTAGTGTGGAAAAAACACTTTTGCACTTGTGATAGTGTTGAAAAACCACTTTTCGCACTTGTGTTAGTGTTGAAAAACCACTTTTTACACTTGTATTAGTGTGGCAAAAACACTTTTTGCACTTGTGATAGTGTTGAAAAACCACTTTTCGCACTTGTGTTAGTGTTGAAAACCACTTTTCGCACTTGTGTTGGTGCAGGAAACCACTTTTGCACTTGTATCAGTGTGGAAAAACCACTTTTCGCACTTGTGTTGGTGCAGGAAACCACTTTTGCACTTGTATTAGTGTGGAAAAACCACTTTTTGCACTTGTGATAGTGTTGAAAACCCACTTTTCGCACATGTTAGTGAAGGAAACCACTTTTCGCACGTGTATTGGTGCAGGAAACCACTTTTGCACTTGTATTAGTGTGGAAAAAACACTTTTTGCACTTGTGATAGTGTTGAAAAACCACTTTTCGCGCTTGTGTTAGTGTTGAAAATCCACTTTTCGCACTTGTGTTGGTGCAGGAAACCACTTTTGCACTTGTATTAGTATGGAAAAAACACTTTTGCACTTGTGATAGTGTTGAAAAACCACTTTTCGCACTTGTGTTAGTGTTGAAAAACCACTTTTTACACTTGTATTAGTGTGGCAAAAACACTTTTTGCACTTGTGATAGTGTTGAAAAACCACTTTTCGCACTTGTGTTAGTGTTGAAAACCACTTTTCGCACTTGTGTTGGTGCAGGAAACCACTTTTGCACTTGTATCAGTGTGGAAAAACCACTTTTCGCACTTGTGTTGGTGCAGGAAACCACTTTTGCACTTGTATTAGTGTGGAAAAACCACTTTTTGCACTTGTGATAGTGTTGAAAACCCACTTTTCGCACATGTTAGTGAAGGAAACCACTTTTCGCACGTGTATTGGTGCAGGAAACCACTTTTGCACTTGTATTAGTGTGGAAAAAACACTTTTTGCACTTGTGATAGTGTTGAAAAACCACTTTTCGCGCTTGTGTTAGTGTTGAAAATCCACTTTTCGCACTTGTGTTGGTGCAGGAAACCACTTTTGCACTTGTATTAGTGTGGAAAAAACACTTTTGCACTTGTGATAGTGTTGAAAAACCACTTTTCGCCCTTGTGTTAGTGTTGAAAAACCACTTTTTACACTTGTGTTGGTGCAGGAAACCACTTTTGCACTTGTATTAGTGTGGAAAAACCACTTTTCGCACTTGGGTTAGTGTTGAAAAACCACTTTTCGCACTTGTGTTGGTGCAGGAAACCACTTTTGCACTTGTATTAGTGTGGCAAAAACACTTTTTGCACTTGTGATAGTGTTGAAAAACCACTTTTCGCACTTGTGTTAGTGTTGAAAACCACTTTTCGCACTTGTGTTGGTGCAGGAAACCACTTTTGCACTTGTATCAGTGTGGAAAAACCACTTTTCGCACTTGTGTTAATGTTGAAAAACCACTTTTCGCACTTGTGTTAGTGTTGAAAAACCACTTTTCGCACTTGTGTTAGTGTTGAAAAACCACTTTTCGCACTTGTGTTGGTGCAGGAAACCACTTTTGCACTTGTATTAGTGTGGAAAAAACACTTTTTGCACTTGTGATAGTGTTGAAAAACCACTTTTCGCACTTGTGTTAGTGTTGAAAAACCACTTTTCGCACTTGTGTTAGTGTTGAAAAACCACTTTTCACACTTGTGTTGGTGCAGGAAACCACTTTTGCACTTGTATTAGTGTGGAAAAACCACTTTTCGCACTTGTGTTAGTGTTGAAAAACCACTTTTCGCACTTGTGTTAGTGTTGAAAAAACACTTTTCGCACTTGTGTTGGTGCAGGAAACCACTTTTGCACTTGTATTAGTGTGGCAAAAACACTTTTTGCACTTGTGATAGTGTTGAAAAACCACTTTTCGCACTCGTGTTGGTGCAGGAAACCACTTTTGCACTTGTATTAGTGTGGAAAAACCACTTTTCGCACTTGTGTTAGTGTTGAAAAACCACTTTTCGCACTTGTGTTAGTGTTGAAAAACCACTTTTTGCACTTGTGTTATTGTTGAAAAACCACTTTTGGCACTTGTGTTGGTGCAGGAAACCACTTTTGCACTTGTATTAGTGTGGAAAAAACACTTTTTGCACTTGTGATAGTGTTGAAAAACCACTTTTCGCACTTGTGTTAGTGTTGAAAAACCACTTTCCACACTTGTGTTGGTGCAGGAAACCACTTTTGCACTTGTATTAGTGTGGGAAAACCACTTTTTGCACTTGTGATAGTGTTGAAAACCCACTTTTCGCACATGTGTTCGTGAAGGAAACCACTTTTCGCACTTGTGTTCGTGCAGGAAACCACTTTTGCACTTGTATTAGTGTGGAAAAAACACTTTTGCACTTGTGATAGTGTTGAAAAACCACTTTTCACACTTGTGTTAGTGTTGAAAACCACTTTTCGCACTTGTGTTGGTGCAGGAAACCACTTTTGCACTTGTATTAGTGTGGAAAAAACACTTTTTGCACTTGTGATAGTGTTGAAAAACCACTTTTCACACTTGTGTCAGTGTTGAAAAACCACTTTTCGCACTTGTGTTGGTGCAGGAAACCACTTTTGCACTTGTATTAGTGTGGAAAAACCACTTTTCGCACCTGTGTTAGTGTTGAAAAACCACTTTTCGCACCTGTGTTAGTGTTGAAAAACCACTTTTCGCACTTGTGTTAGTGTTGAAAAACCACTTTTCACACTTGTGTTGGTGCAGAAAACCACTATTGCACTTGTATTAGTGTGGAAAAAACACTTTTTGCACTTGTGATAGTGTTGAAAAACCACTTTTTGCACTTGTGTTAGTGTTGAAAAACCACTTTTCGCACTTGTGTTGGTGCAGGAAACCACTTTTGCACTTGTATTAGTGTGGAAAAACCACTTTTCGCACTTGTGTTAGTGTTGAAAAACCACTTTGCGCACTTGTGTTAGTGTTGAAAAACCATTTTTCGCACTTGTGTTAGTGTTGAAAAACCACTTTTCGCACTTGTGTTGGTGCAGGAAACCACTTTTGCACTAATATTAGTGTGGAAAAAACACTTTTCGCACTTGTGATAGTGTTGAAAAACCACTTTTCGCACTTGTGTTAGTGTAGAAAAACCACTTTTCGCACTTGTGTTAGTGTTGAAAAACCACTTTCCACACTTGTGTTGGTGCAGGAAACCACTTTTGCACTTGTATTAGTGTGGAAAAAACACTTTTTGCACTTGTATTAGTGTGGAAAAACCACTTTTTGCACTTGTGATAGTGTTGAAAACCCACTTTTCGCACATGTGTTAGTGAAGGAAACCACTTTTCGCACTTGTATTGGTGCAGGAAACCACTTTTGCACTTGTATTAGTGTGGAAAAAACACTTTTTGCACTCGTGATAGTGTTGAAAAACCACTTTTCGCGCTTGTGTTAGTGTTGAAAATCTCCTTTTCGCACTTGTGTTGGTGCAGGAAACCACTTTTGCACTTGTATTAGTGTGGACAAAACACTTTTGCACTTGTGATAGTGTTGAAAAACCACTTTTCGCGCTTGTGTTAGTGTTGAAAATCTCCTTTTCGCACTTGTGTTGGTGCAGGAAACCACTTTTGCACTTGTATTAGTGTGGACAAAACACTTTTGCACTTGTGATAGTGTTGAAAAACCACTTTTCGCACTTGTGTTAGTGTTGAAAAACCACTTTTCACACTTGTGTTGGTGCAGGAAACCACTTTTGCACTTGTATTAGTGTGGAAAAACCACTTTTCGCACTTGTGTTAGTGTTGAAAAACCACTTTTCGCACTTGTGTTAGTGTTGAAAAACCACTTTTCGCACTTGTGTTGGTGCAGGAAACCACTTTTGCACTTGTATTAGTGTGGAAAAACCACTTTTCGCACTTGTGTTAGTGTTGAAAAACCACTTTTCGAACTTGTGTTAGTGTTGAAAAACCACTTTTCGCACTTGTGTTAGTGTTGAAAAACCACTTCGCACTTGTGTTGGTGCAGGAAACCACTTTTGCACTTGTACTAGTGTGGAAAAAACACTTTTTGCACTTGTGATAGTGTTGAAAAACCACTTTTCGCACTTGTGTTAGTGTTGAAAAACCACTTTTCGCTCTTGTGTTAGTGTTGAAAAACCACTTTTCACACTTGTGTTGGTGCAGGAAACCACTTTTGCACTTGTATTAGTGTGGAAAAACCACTTTTCGCACTTGTGTTAGTGTTGAAAAACCACTTTTCGCACTTGTGTTAGTGTTGAAAAACCACTTTTCGCACTTGTGTTGGTGCAGGAAACCACTTTTGCACTTGTATTAGTGTGGAAAAACCACTTTTTGCACTTGCAATAGTGTTGAAAACCCACTTTTCGCACATGTGTTAGTGAAGGAAACCACTTTTCGCACTTGTATTGGTGCAGGAAACCACTTTTGCACTTGTATTAGTGTGGAAAAAACACTTTTTGCACTTGTGATAGTGTTGAAAAACCACTTTTCGCGCTTGTGTTAGTGTTGAAAATCCACTTTTCGCACTTGTGTTGGTGCAGGAAACCACTTTTGCACTTGTATTAGTGTGGAAAAAACACTTTTGCACTTGTGTTAGTGTTGAAAAACCACTTTTCGCACTTGTGTTGGTGCAGGAAACCACTTTTGCACTTGTATTAGTGTGGCAAAAACAGTTTTTGCACTTGTGATAGTGTTGAAAAACCACTTTTCGCACTTGTGTTAGTGTTGAAAACCACTTTTCGCACTTGTGTTGGTGCAGGAAACCACTTTTGCACTTGTATTAGTGTGGCAAAAACACTTTTTGCACTTGTGATAGTGTTGAAAAACCACTTTTCGCACTTGTGTTAGTGTTGAAAACCACTTTTCGCACTTGTGTTGGTGCAGGAAACCACTTTTGCACTTGTATCAGTGTGGAAAAACCACTTTTCGCACTTGTGTTAGTGTTGAAAAACCACTTTTCGAACTTGTGTTAGTGTTGAAAAACCACTTTTCGCACTTGTGTTAGTGTTGAAAAACCACTTCGCACTTGTGTTGGTGCAGGAAACCACTTTTGCACTTGTATTAGTGTGGAAAAAACACTTTTTGCACTTGTGATAGTGTTGAAAAACCACTTGTCGCACTTGTGTTTGTGTTGAAAAACCACTTTTCGCACTTGTGTTAGTGTTGAAAAACCACTTTTCACACTTGTGTTGGTGCAGGAAACCACTTTTGCACTTGTATTAGTGTGGAAAAACCACTTTTCGCACTTGTGTTAGTGTTGAAAAACCACTTTTCGCACTTGTGTTAGTGTTGAAAAACCACTTTTCGCACTTGTGTTGGTGCAGGAAACCACTTTTGCACTTGTATTAGTGTGGAAAAACCACTTTTTGCACTTGTGATAGTGTTGAAAAACCACTTTTCGCGCTTGTGTTAGTGTTGAAAATCCACTTTTCGCACTTGTGTTGGTGCAGGAAACCACTTTTGCACTTGTATTAGTGTGGAAAAAACGCTTTTGCACTTGTGATAGTGTTGAAAAACCACTTTTCGCACTTGTGTTAGTGTTGAAAAACCACTTTTTACACTTGTGTTGGTGCAGGAAACCACTTTTGCACTTGTATTAGTGTGGAAAAACCACTTTTCGCACTTGTGTTAGTGTTGAAAAACCACTTTTCGCACTTGTGTTGGTGCAGGAAACCACTTTTGCACTTGTATTAGTGTGGCAAAAACACTTTTTGCACTTGTGATAGTGTTGAAAAACCACTTTTCGCACTTGTGTTAGTGTTGAAAACCACTTTTCGCACTTGTGTTGGTGCAAGAAACCACTTTTGCACTTGTATCAGTGTGGAAAAACCACTTTTCGCACTTGTGTTAATGTTGAAAAACCACTTTTCGCACTTGTGTTAGTGTTGAAAAACCACTTTTCGCACTTGTGTTAGTGTTGAAAAACCACTTTTCGCACTTGTGTTGGTGCAGGAAACCACTTTTGCACTTGTATTAGTGTGGAAAAAACACTTTTTGCACTTGTGATAGTGTTGAAAAACCACTTTTCGCACTTGTGTTAGTGTTGAAAAAACACTTTTCGCACTTGTGTTAGTGTTGAAAAACCACTTTTCACACTTGTGTTGGTGCAGGAAACCACTTTTGCACTTGTATTAGTGTGGAAAAACCACTTTTCACACTTGTGTTAGTGTTGAAAAACCACTTTTCGCACTTGTGTTAGTGTTGAAAAACCACTTTTCGCACTTGTGTTGGTGCAGGAAACCACTTTTGCACTTGTATTAGTGTGGAAAAACCACTTTTTGCACTTGTGATAGTGTTGAAAACCCACTTTTCGCACATGTGTTAGTGAAGGAAACCACTTTTCGCACTTGTATTGGTGCAGGAAACCACTTTTGCACTTGTATTAGTGTGGAAAAAACACTTTTTGCACTTGTGATAGTGTTGAAAAACCACTTTTCGCGCTTGTGTTAGTGTTGAAAATCCACTTTTCGCACTTGTGTTGGTGCAGGAAACCACTTTTGCACTTGTATTAGTGTGGAAAAAACACTTTTGCACTTGTGATAGTGTTGAAAAACCACTTTTCGCACTTGTGTTAGTGTTGAAAAACCACTTTTTACACTTGTGTTGGTGCAGGAAACCACTTTTGCACTTGTATTAGTGTGGAAAAACCACTTTTCGCACTTGTGTTAGTGTTGAAAAACCACTTTTCGCACTTGTGTTGGTGCAGGAAACCACTTTTGCACTTGTATTAGTGTGGCAAAAACACTTTTTGCACTTGTGATAGTGTTGAAAAACCACTTTTCGCACTTGTGTTAGTGTTGAAAACCACTTTTCGCACTTGTGTTGGTGCAGGAAACCACTTTTGCACTTGTATCAGTGTGGAAAAACCACTTTTCGCACTTGTGTTAATGTTGAAAAACCACTTTTCGCACTTGTGTTAGTGTTGAAAAACCACTTTTCGCACTTGTGTTAGTGTTGAAAAACCACTTTTCGCACTTGTGTTGGTGCAGGAAACCACTTTTGCACTTGTATTAGTGTGGAAAAAACACTTTTTGCACTTGTGATAGTGTTGAAAAACCACTTTTCGCACTTGTGTTAGTGTTGAAAAACCACTTTTCGCACTTGTGTTAGTGTTGAAAAACCACTTTTCACACTTGTGTTGGTGCAGGAAACCACTTTTGCACTTGTATTAGTGTGGAAAAACCACTTTTCGCACTTGTGTTAGTGTTGAAAAACCACTTTTCGCACTTGTGTTAGTGTTGAAAAATCACTTTTCGCACTTGTGTTGGTGCAGGAAACCACTTTTGCACTTGTATTAGTGTGGCAAAAACACTTTTTGCACTTGTGATAGTGTTGAAAAACCACTTTTCGCACTTGTGTTAGTGTTGAAAAACCACTTTTCGCACTCGTGTTGGTGCAGGAAACCACTTTTGCACTTGTATTAGTGTGGAAAAACCACTTTTCGCACTTGTGTTAGTGTTGAAAAACCACTTTTCGCACTTGTGTTAGTGTTGAAAAACCACTTTTTGCACTTGTGTTAGTGTTGAAAAACCACTTTTGGCACTTGTGTTGGTGCAGGAAACCACTTTTGCACTTGTATTAGTGTGGAAAAAACACTTTTTGCACTTGTGATAGTGTTGAAAAACCACTTTTCGCACTTGTGTTAGTGTTGAAAAACCACTTTCCACACTTGTGTTGGTGCAGGAAACCACTTTTGCACTTGTATAAGTGTGGGAAAAGCACTTTTTGCACTTGTGATAGTGTTGGAAACCCACTTTTCGCACATGTGTTAGTGAAGGAAACCACTTTTCGCACTTGTGTTCGTGCAGGAAACCACTTTTGCACTTGTATTAGTGTGGAAAAAACACTTTTGCACTTGTGATAGTGTTGAAAAACCACTTTTCACACTTGTGTTAGTGTTGAAAAACCACTTTTCGCACTTGTATTGGTGCAGGAAACCACTTTTGCACTTGTATTAGTGTGGAAAAACCACTTTTCACACCTGTGTTAGTGTTGAAAAACCACTTTTCGCACTTGTGTTAGTGTTGAAAAACCACTTTTCGCACTTGTGTTGGTGCAGAAAACCACTATTGCACTTGTATTAGTGTGGAAAAAACACTTTTTGCACTTGTGATAGTGTTGAAAAACCACTTTTCGCACTTGTGTTAGTGTTGAAAAACCACTTTTCGCACTTGTGTTGGTGCAGGAAACCACTTTTGCACTTGTATTAGTGTGGAAAAACCACTTTTCGCACTTGTGTTAGTGTTGAAAAACCACTTTGCGCACTTGTGTTAGTGTTGAAAAACCATTTTTCGCACTTGTGTTAGTGTTGAAAAACCACTTTTCGCACTTGTGTTGGTGCAGGAAAGCACTTTTGCACTTGTATTAGTGTGGAAAAAACACTTTTCGCACTTGTGATCGTGTTGAAAAACCACTTTTCGCACTTGTGTTAGTGTAGAAAAACCACTTTTCGCACTTGTGTTAGTGTTGAAAAACCACTTTCCACACTTGTGTTGGTGCAGGAAACCACTTTTGCACTTGTATTAGTGTGGAAAAAACACTTTTTGCACTTGTATTAGTGTGGAAAAACCACTTTTTGCACTTGTGATAGTGTTGAAAACCCACTTTTCGCACATGTGTTAGTGAAGGAAACCACTTTTCGCACTTGTATTGGTGCAGGAAACCACTTTTGCACTTGTATTAGTGTGGAAAAAACACTTTTTGCACTTGTGATAGTGTTGAAAAACCACTTTTCGCGCTTGTGTTAGTGTTGAAAATCTCCTTTTCGCAGTTGTGTTGGTGCAGGAAACCACTTTTGCACTTGTATTAGTGTGGACAAAACACTTTTCCACTTGTGATAGTGTTGAAAAACCACTTTTCGCACTTGTGTTAGTGTTGAAAAACCACTTTTCACACTTGTGTTGGTGCAGGAAACCACTTTTGCACATGTATTAGTGTGGAAAAACCACTTTTCGCACTTGTGTTAGTGGTTGAAAAACCACTTTTCGCACTTGTGTTAGTGTTGAAAAACTACTTTTCGCACTTGTGTTGGTGCAGGAAACCACTTTTGCACTTGTATTAGTGTGGAAAAACCACTTTTCGCACTTGTGTTAGTGTTGAAAAACCACTTTTCGCACTTGTGTTGGTGCAGGAAACCACTTTTGCACTTGTATTAGTGTGGCAAAAACACTTTTTGCACTTGTGATAGTGTTGAAAAACCACTTTTCGCACTTGTGTTAGTGTTGAAAACCACTTTTCGCACTTGTGTTGGTGCAGGAAACCACTTTTGCACTTGTATCAGTGTGGAAAAACCACTTTTCGCACTTGTGTTAGTGTTGAAAAACCACTTTTCGAACTTGTGTTAGTGTTGAAAAACCACTTTTCGCACTTGTGTTAGTGTTGAAAAACCACTTCGCACTTGTGTTGGTGCAGGAAACCACTTTTGCACTTGTATTAGTGTGGAAAAAACACTTTTTGCACTTGTGATAGTGTTGAAAAACCACTTTTCGCACTTGTGTTAGTGTTGAAAAACCACTTTTCGCACTCGTGTTGGTGCAGGAAACCACTTTTGCACTTGTATTAGTGTGGAAAAACCACTTTTCGCACTTGTGTTAGTGTTGAAAAACCACTTTTCGCACTTGTGTTAGTGTTGAAAAACCACTTTTTGCACTTGTGTTAGTGTTGAAAAACCACTTTTGGCACTTGTGTTGGTGCAGGAAACCACTTTTGCACTTGTATTAGTGTGGAATAAACACTTTTTGCACTTGTGATAGTGTTGAAAAACCACTTTTCGCACTTGTGTTAGTGTTGAAAAACCACTTTCCACACTTGTGTTGGTGCAGGAAACCACTTTTGCACTTGTATTAGTGTGGGAAAAGCACTTTTTGCACTTGTGATAGTGTTGAAAACCCACTTTTCGCACATGTGTTCGTGAAGGAAACCACTTTTCGCACTTGTGTTCGTGCAGGAAACCACTTTTGCACTTGTATTAGTGTGGAAAAAACACTTTTGCACTTGTGATAGTGTTGAAAAACCACTTTTCACACTTGTGTTAGTGTTGAAAAACCACTTTTCGCACTTGTGTTGGTGCAGGAAACCACTTTTGCACTTGTATTAGTGTGGAAAAACCACTTTTCACACTTGTGTCAGTGTTGAAAAACCACTTTTCGCACTTGTGTTGGTGCAGGAAACCACTTTTGCACTTGTATTAGTGTGGAAAAACCACTTTTCACACCTGTGTTAGTGTTGAAAAACCACTTTTCGCACTTGTGTTAGTGTTGAAAAACCACTTTTCGCACTTGTGTTGGTGCAGAAAACCACTATTGCACTTGTATTAGTGTGGAAAAAACACTTTTTGCACTTGTGATAGTGTTGAAAAACCACTTTTCGCACTTGTGTTAGTGTTGAAAAACCACTTTTCGCACTTGTGTTGGTGCAGGAAACCACTTTTGCACTTGTATTAGTGTGGAAAAACCACTTTTCGCACTTGTGTTAGTGTTGAAAAACCACTTTGCGCACTTGTGTTAGTGTTGAAAAACCATTTTTCGCACTTGTGTTAGTGTTGAAAAACCACTTTTCGCACTTGTGTTGGTGCAGGAAACCACTTTTGCACTTGTATTAGTGTGGAAAAAACACTTTTCGCACTTGTGATCGTGTTGAAAAACCACTTTTCGCACTTGTGTTAGTGTAGAAAAACCACTTTTCGCACTTGTGTTAGTGTTCAAAAACCACTTTCCACACTTGTGTTGGTGCAGGAAACCACTTTTGCACTTGTATTAGTGTGGAAAAAACACTTTTTGCACTTGTATTAGTGTGGAAAAACCACTTTTTGCACTTGTGATAGTGTTGGAAACCCACTTTTCGCACATGTGTTAGTGAAGGAAACCACTTTTCGCACTTGTATTGGTGCAGGAAACCACTTTTGCACTTGTATTAGTGTGGAAAAAACACTTTTTGCACTTGTGATAGTGTTGAAAAACCACTTTTCGTGCTTGTGTTAGTGTTGAAAATCTCCTTTTCGCAGTTGTGTTGGTGCAGGAAACCACTTTTGCACTTGTATTAGTGTGGACAAAACACTTTTGCACTTGTGATAGTGTTGAAAAACCACTTTTCGCACTTGTGTTAGTGTTGAAAAACCACTTTTCACACTTGTGTTGGTGCAGGAAACCACTTTTGCACATGTATTAGTGTGGAAAAACCACTTTTCGCACTTGTGTTAGTGTTGAAAAACCACTTTCCGCACTTGTGTTAGTGTTGAAAAACCACTTTTCGCACTTGTGTTGGTGCAGGAAACCACTTTTGCACTTGTATTAGTGTGGAAAAACCACTTTTCACACTTGTGTTAGTGTTGAAAAACCACTTTTCGCACGTGTTGGTGCAGGAAACCACTTTTGCACTTGTATTAGTGTGGCAAAAACACTTTTTGCACTTGTGATAGTGTTGAAAAACCACTTTTCGCACTTGTGTTAGTGTTGAAAACCACTTTTCGCACTTGTGTTGGTGCAGGAAACCACTTTTGCACTTGTATCACTGTGGAAAAACCACTTTTCGCACTTGTGTTAGTATTGAAAAACCACTTTTCGAACTTGTGTTAGTGTTGAAAAACCACTTTTCGCACTTGTGTTAGTGTTGAAAAACCACTTCGCACTTGTGTTGGTGCAGGAAACCACTTTTGCACTTGTATTAGTGTGGAAAAAACACTTTTTGCACTTGTGATAGTGTTGAAAAACCACTTTTCGCACTTGTGTTAGTGTTGAAAAACCACTTTTCGCACTTGTGTTAGTGTTGAAAAACCACTTTTCACACTTGTGTTGGTGCAGGAAACCACTTTTGCACTTGTATTAGTGTGGAAAAACCACTTTTCGCACTTGTGTTAGTGTTGAAAAACCACTTTTCGCACTTGTGTTAGTGTTGAAAAACCACTTTTCGCACTTGTGTTGGTGCAGGAAACCACTTTTGCACTTGTATTAGTGTGGAAAAACCACTTTTTGCACTTGTGATAGTGTTGAAAACCCACTTTTCGCACATGTGTTAGTGAAGGAAACCACTTTTCGCACTTGTATTGGTGCAGGAAACCACTTTTGCACTTGTATTAGTGTGGAAAAAACACTTTTTGCACTTGTGATAGTGTTGAAAAACCACTTTTCGCGCTTGTGTTAGTGTTGAAAATCCACTTTTCGCACTTGTGTTGGTGCAGGAAACCACTTTTGCACTTGTATTAGTGTGGAAAAAACACTTTTGCACTTGTGATAGTGTTGAAAAACCACTTTTCGCACTTGTGTTAGTGTTGAAAAACCACTTTTTACACTTGTATTAGTGTGGCAAAAACACTTTTTGCACTTGTGATAGTGTTGAAAAACCACTTTTCGCACTTGTGTTAGTGTTGAAAACCACTTTTCGCACTTGTGTTGGTGCAGGAAACCACTTTTGCACTTGTATCAGTGTGGAAAAACCACTTTTCGCACTTGTGTTGGTGCAGGAAACCACTTTTGCACTTGTATTAGTGTGGAAAAACCACTTTTTGCACTTGTGATAGTGTTGAAAACCCACTTTTCGCACATGTTAGTGAAGGAAACCACTTTTCGCACGTGTATTGGTGCAGGAAACCACTTTTGCACTTGTATTAGTGTGGAAAAAACACTTTTTGCACTTGTGATAGTGTTGAAAAACCACTTTTCGCGCTTGTGTTAGTGTTGAAAATCCACTTTTCGCACTTGTGTTGGTGCAGGAAACCACTTTTGCACTTGTATTAGTATGGAAAAAACACTTTTGCACTTGTGATAGTGTTGAAAAACCACTTTTCGCACTTGTGTTAGTGTTGAAAAACCACTTTTTACACTTGTATTAGTGTGGCAAAAACACTTTTTGCACTTGTGATAGTGTTGAAAAACCACTTTTCGCACTTGTGTTAGTGTTGAAAACCACTTTTCGCACTTGTGTTGGTGCAGGAAACCACTTTTGCACTTGTATCAGTGTGGAAAAACCACTTTTCGCACTTGTGTTGGTGCAGGAAACCACTTTTGCACTTGTATTAGTGTGGAAAAACCACTTTTTGCACTTGTGATAGTGTTGAAAACCCACTTTTCGCACATGTTAGTGAAGGAAACCACTTTTCGCACGTGTATTGGTGCAGGAAACCACTTTTGCACTTGTATTAGTGTGGAAAAAACACTTTTTGCACTTGTGATAGTGTTGAAAAACCACTTTTCGCGCTTGTGTTAGTGTTGAAAATCCACTTTTCGCACTTGTGTTGGTGCAGGAAACCACTTTTGCACTTGTATTAGTGTGGAAAAAACACTTTTGCACTTGTGATAGTGTTGAAAAACCACTTTTCGCCCTTGTGTTAGTGTTGAAAAACCACTTTTTACACTTGTGTTGGTGCAGGAAACCACTTTTGCACTTGTATTAGTGTGGAAAAACCACTTTTCGCACTTGGGTTAGTGTTGAAAAACCACTTTTCGCACTTGTGTTGGTGCAGGAAACCACTTTTGCACTTGTATTAGTGTGGCAAAAACACTTTTTGCACTTGTGATAGTGTTGAAAAACCACTTTTCGCACTTGTGTTAGTGTTGAAAACCACTTTTCGCACTTGTGTTGGTGCAGGAAACCACTTTTGCACTTGTATCAGTGTGGAAAAACCACTTTTCGCACTTGTGTTAATGTTGAAAAACCACTTTTCGCACTTGTGTTAGTGTTGAAAAACCACTTTTCGCACTTGTGTTAGTGTTGAAAAACCACTTTTCGCACTTGTGTTGGTGCAGGAAACCACTTTTGCACTTGTATTAGTGTGGAAAAAACACTTTTTGCACTTGTGATAGTGTTGAAAAACCACTTTTCGCACTTGTGTTAGTGTTGAAAAACCACTTTTCGCACTTGTGTTAGTGTTGAAAAACCACTTTTCACACTTGTGTTGGTGCAGGAAACCACTTTTGCACTTGTATTAGTGTGGAAAAACCACTTTTCGCACTTGTGTTAGTGTTGAAAAACCACTTTTCGCACTTGTGTTAGTGTTGAAAAAACACTTTTCGCACTTGTGTTGGTGCAGGAAACCACTTTTGCACTTGTATTAGTGTGGCAAAAACACTTTTTGCACTTGTGATAGTGTTGAAAAACCACTTTTCGCACTCGTGTTGGTGCAGGAAACCACTTTTGCACTTGTATTAGTGTGGAAAAACCACTTTTCGCACTTGTGTTAGTGTTGAAAAACCACTTTTCGCACTTGTGTTAGTGTTGAAAAACCACTTTTTGCACTTGTGTTATTGTTGAAAAACCACTTTTGGCACTTGTGTTGGTGCAGGAAACCACTTTTGCACTTGTATTAGTGTGGAAAAAACACTTTTTGCACTTGTGATAGTGTTGAAAAACCACTTTTCGCACTTGTGTTAGTGTTGAAAAACCACTTTCCACACTTGTGTTGGTGCAGGAAACCACTTTTGCACTTGTATTAGTGTGGGAAAACCACTTTTTGCACTTGTGATAGTGTTGAAAACCCACTTTTCGCACATGTGTTCGTGAAGGAAACCACTTTTCGCACTTGTGTTCGTGCAGGAAACCACTTTTGCACTTGTATTAGTGTGGAAAAAACACTTTTGCACTTGTGATAGTGTTGAAAAACCACTTTTCACACTTGTGTTAGTGTTGAAAACCACTTTTCGCACTTGTGTTGGTGCAGGAAACCACTTTTGCACTTGTATTAGTGTGGAAAAAACACTTTTTGCACTTGTGATAGTGTTGAAAAACCACTTTTCACACTTGTGTCAGTGTTGAAAAACCACTTTTCGCACTTGTGTTGGTGCAGGAAACCACTTTTGCACTTGTATTAGTGTGGAAAAACCACTTTTCGCACCTGTGTTAGTGTTGAAAAACCACTTTTCGCACCTGTGTTAGTGTTGAAAAACCACTTTTCGCACTTGTGTTAGTGTTGAAAAACCACTTTTCACACTTGTGTTGGTGCAGAAAACCACTATTGCACTTGTATTAGTGTGGAAAAAACACTTTTTGCACTTGTGATAGTGTTGAAAAACCACTTTTTGCACTTGTGTTAGTGTTGAAAAACCACTTTTCGCACTTGTGTTGGTGCAGGAAACCACTTTTGCACTTGTATTAGTGTGGAAAAACCACTTTTCGCACTTGTGTTAGTGTTGAAAAACCACTTTGCGCACTTGTGTTAGTGTTGAAAAACCATTTTTCGCACTTGTGTTAGTGTTGAAAAACCACTTTTCGCACTTGTGTTGGTGCAGGAAACCACTTTTGCACTAATATTAGTGTGGAAAAAACACTTTTCGCACTTGTGATAGTGTTGAAAAACCACTTTTCGCACTTGTGTTAATGTAGAAAAACCACTTTTCGCACTTGTGTTAGTGTTGAAAAACCACTTTCCACACTTGTGTTGGTGCAGGAAACCACTTTTGCACTTGTATTAGTGTGGAAAAAACACTTTTTGCACTTGTATTAGTGTGGAAAAACCACTTTTTGCACTTGTGATAGTGTTGAAAACCCACTTTTCGCACATGTGTTAGTGAAGGAAACCACTTTTCGCACTTGTATTGGTGCAGGAAACCACTTTTGCACTTGTATTAGTGTGGAAAAAACACTTTTTGCACTCGTGATAGTGTTGAAAAACCACTTTTCGCGCTTGTGTTAGTGTTGAAAATCTCCTTTTCGCACTTGTGTTGGTGCAGGAAACCACTTTTGCACTTGTATTAGTGTGGACAAAACACTTTTGCACTTGTGATAGTGTTGAAAAACCACTTTTCGCGCTTGTGTTAGTGTTGAAAATCTCCTTTTCGCACTTGTGTTGGTGCAGGAAACCACTTTTGCACTTGTATTAGTGTGGACAAAACACTTTTGCACTTGTGATAGTGTTGAAAAACCACTTTTCGCACTTGTGTTAGTGTTGAAAAACCACTTTTCACACTTGTGTTGGTGCAGGAAACCACTTTTGCACTTGTATTAGTGTGGAAAAACCACTTTTCGCACTTGTGTTAGTGTTGAAAAACCACTTTTCGCACTTGTGTTAGTGTTGAAAAACCACTTTTCGCACTTGTGTTGGTGCAGGAAACCACTTTTGCACTTGTATTAGTGTGGAAAAACCACTTTTCGCACTTGTGTTAGTGTTGAAAAACCACTTTTCGAACTTGTGTTAGTGTTGAAAAACCACTTTTCGCACTTGTGTTAGTGTTGAAAAACCACTTCGCACTTGTGTTGGTGCAGGAAACCACTTTTGCACTTGTACTAGTGTGGAAAAAACACTTTTTGCACTTGTGATAGTGTTGAAAAACCACTTTTCGCACTTGTGTTAGTGTTGAAAAACCACTTTTCGCTCTTGTGTTAGTGTTGAAAAACCACTTTTCACACTTGTGTTGGTGCAGGAAACCACTTTTGCACTTGTATTAGTGTGGAAAAACCACTTTTCGCACTTGTGTTAGTGTTGAAAAACCACTTTTCGCACTTGTGTTAGTGTTGAAAAACCACTTTTCGCACTTGTGTTGGTGCAGGAAACCACTTTTGCACTTGTATTAGTGTGGAAAAACCACTTTTTGCACTTGCAATAGTGTTGAAAACCCACTTTTCGCACATGTGTTAGTGAAGGAAACCACTTTTCGCACTTGTATTGGTGCAGGAAACCACTTTTGCACTTGTATTAGTGTGGAAAAAACACTTTTTGCACTTGTGATAGTGTTGAAAAACCACTTTTCGCGCTTGTGTTAGTGTTGAAAATCCACTTTTCGCACTTGTGTTGGTGCAGGAAACCACTTTTGCACTTGTATTAGTGTGGAAAAAACACTTTTGCACTTGTGATAGTGTTGAAAAACCACTTTTCGCACTTGTGTTAGTGTTGAAAAACCACTTTTTACACTTGTGTTGGTGCAGGAAACCACTTTTGCACTTATATTAGTGTGGAAAAGCCACTTTTCGCACTTGTGTTAGTGTTGAAAAACCACTTTTCGCACTTGTGTTGGTGCAGGAAACCACTTTTGCACTTGTATTAGTGTGGCAAAAACAGTTTTTGCACTTGTGATAGTGTTGAAAAACCACTTTTCGCACTTGTGTTAGTGTTGAAAACCACTTTTCGCACTTGTGTTGGTGCAGGAAACCACTTTTGCACTTGTATTAGTGTGGCAAAAACACTTTTTGCACTTGTGATAGTGTTGAAAAACCACTTTTCGCACTTGTGTTAGTGTTGAAAACCACTTTTCGCACTTGTGTTGGTGCAGGAAACCACTTTTGCACTTGTATCAGTGTGGAAAAACCACTTTTCGCACTTGTGTTAGTGTTGAAAAACCACTTTTCGAACTTGTGTTAGTGTTGAAAAACCACTTTTCGCACTTGTGTTAGTGTTGAAAAACCACTTCGCACTTGTGTTGGTGCAGGAAACCACTTTTGCACTTGTATTAGTGTGGAAAAAACACTTTTTGCACTTGTGATAGTGTTGAAAAACCACTTGTCGCACTTGTGTTTGTGTTGAAAAACCACTTTTCGCACTTGTGTTAGTGTTGAAAAACCACTTTTCACACTTGTGTTGGTGCAGGAAACCACTTTTGCACTTGTATTAGTGTGGAAAAACCACTTTTCGCACTTGTGTTAGTGTTGAAAAACCACTTTTCGCACTTGTGTTAGTGTTGAAAAACCACTTTTCGCACTTGTGTTGGTGCAGGAAACCACTTTTGCACTTGTATTAGTGTGGAAAAACCACTTTTTGCACTTGTGATAGTGTTGAAAAACCACTTTTCGCGCTTGTGTTAGTGTTGAAAATCCACTTTTCGCACTTGTGTTGGTGCAGGAAACCACTTTTGCACTTGTATTAGTGTGGAAAAAACGCTTTTGCACTTGTGATAGTGTTGAAAAACCACTTTTCGCACTTGTGTTAGTGTTGAAAAACCACTTTTTACACTTGTGTTGGTGCAGGAAACCACTTTTGCACTTGTATTAGTGTGGAAAAACCACTTTTCGCACTTGTGTTAGTGTTGAAAAACCACTTTTCGCACTTGTGTTGGTGCAGGAAACCACTTTTGCACTTGTATTAGTGTGGCAAAAACACTTTTTGCACTTGTGATAGTGTTGAAAAACCACTTTTCGCACTTGTGTTAGTGTTGAAAACCACTTTTCGCACTTGTGTTGGTGCAAGAAACCACTTTTGCACTTGTATCAGTGTGGAAAAACCACTTTTCGCACTTGTGTTAATGTTGAAAAACCACTTTTCGCACTTGTGTTAGTGTTGAAAAACCACTTTTCGCACTTGTGTTAGTGTTGAAAAACCACTTTTCGCACTTGTGTTGGTGCAGGAAACCACTTTTGCACTTGTATTAGTGTGGAAAAAACACTTTTTGCACTTGTGATAGTGTTGAAAAACCACTTTTCGCACTTGTGTTAGTGTTGAAAAAACACTTTTCGCACTTGTGTTAGTGTTGAAAAACCACTTTTCACACTTGTGTTGGTGCAGGAAACCACTTTTGCACTTGTATTAGTGTGGAAAAACCACTTTTCACACTTGTGTTAGTGTTGAAAAACCACTTTTCGCACTTGTGTTAGTGTTGAAAAACCACTTTTCGCACTTGTGTTGGTGCAGGAAACCACTTTTGCACTAGTATTAGTGTGGAAAAACCACTTTTTGCACTTGTGATAGTGTTGAAAACCCACTTTTCGCACATGTGTTAGTGAAGGAAACCACTTTTCGCACTTGTATTGGTGCAGGAAACCACTTTTGCACTTGTATTAGTGTGGAAAAAACACTTTTTGCACTTGTGATAGTGTTGAAAAACCACTTTTCGCGCTTGTGTTAGTGTTGAAAATCCACTTTTCGCACTTGTGTTGGTGCAGGAAACCACTTTTGCACTTGTATTAGTGTGGAAAAAACACTTTTGCACTTGTGATAGTGTTGAAAAACCACTTTTCGCACTTGTGTTAGTGTTGAAAAACCACTTTTTACACTTGTGTTGGTGCAGGAAACCACTTTTGCACTTGTATTAGTGTGGAAAAACCACTTTTCGCACTTGTGTTAGTGTTGAAAAACCACTTTTCGCACTTGTGTTGGTGCAGGAAACCACTTTTGCACTTGTATTAGTGTGGCAAAAACACTTTTTGCACTTGTGATAGTGTTGAAAAACCACTTTTCGCACTTGTGTTAGTGTTGAAAACCACTTTTCGCACTTGTGTTGGTGCAGGAAACCACTTTTGCACTTGTATCAGTGTGGAAAAACCACTTTTCGCACTTGTGTTAATGTTGAAAAACCACTTTTCGCACTTGTGTTAGTGTTGAAAAACCACTTTTCGCACTTGTGTTAGTGTTGAAAAACCACTTTTCGCACTTGTGTTGGTGCAGGAAACCACTTTTGCACTTGTATTAGTGTGGAAAAAACACTTTTTGCACTTGTGATAGTGTTGAAAAACCACTTTTCGCACTTGTGTTAGTGTTGAAAAACCACTTTTCGCACTTGTGTTAGTGTTGAAAAACCACTTTTCACACTTGTGTTGGTGCAGGAAACCACTTTTGCACTTGTATTAGTGTGGAAAAACCACTTTTCGCACTTGTGTTAGTGTTGAAAAACCACTTTTCGCACTTGTGTTAGTGTTGAAAAATCACTTTTCGCACTTGTGTTGGTGCAGGAAACCACTTTTGCACTTGTATTAGTGTGGCAAAAACACTTTTTGCACTTGTGATAGTGTTGAAAAACCACTTTTCGCACTTGTGTTAGTGTTGAAAAACCACTTTTCGCACTCGTGTTGGTGCAGGAAACCACTTTTGCACTTGTATTAGTGTGGAAAAACCACTTTTCGCACTTGTGTTAGTGTTGAAAAACCACTTTTCGCACTTGTGTTAGTGTTGAAAAACCACTTTTTGCACTTGTGTTAGTGTTGAAAAACCACTTTTGGCACTTGTGTTGGTGCAGGAAACCACTTTTGCACTTGTATTAGTGTGGAAAAAACACTTTTTGCACTTGTGATAGTGTTGAAAAACCACTTTTCGCACTTGTGTTAGTGTTGAAAAACCACTTTCCACACTTGTGTTGGTGCAGGAAACCACTTTTGCACTTGTATAAGTGTGGGAAAAGCACTTTTTGCACTTGTGATAGTGTTGGAAACCCACTTTTCGCACATGTGTTAGTGAAGGAAACCACTTTTCGCACTTGTGTTCGTGCAGGAAACCACTTTTGCACTTGTATTAGTGTGGAAAAAACACTTTTGCACTTGTGATAGTGTTGAAAAACCACTTTTCACACTTGTGTTAGTGTTGAAAAACCACTTTTCGCACTTGTATTGGTGCAGGAAACCACTTTTGCACTTGTATTAGTGTGGAAAAACCACTTTTCACACCTGTGTTAGTGTTGAAAAACCACTTTTCGCACTTGTGTTAGTGTTGAAAAACCACTTTTCGCACTTGTGTTGGTGCAGAAAACCACTATTGCACTTGTATTAGTGTGGAAAAAACACTTTTTGCACTTGTGATAGTGTTGAAAAACCACTTTTCGCACTTGTGTTAGTGTTGAAAAACCACTTTTCGCACTTGTGTTGGTGCAGGAAACCACTTTTGCACTTGTATTAGTGTGGAAAAACCACTTTTCGCACTTGTGTTAGTGTTGAAAAACCACTTTGCGCACTTGTGTTAGTGTTGAAAAACCATTTTTCGCACTTGTGTTAGTGTTGAAAAACCACTTTTCGCACTTGTGTTGGTGCAGGAAAGCACTTTTGCACTTGTATTAGTGTGGAAAAAACACTTTTCGCACTTGTGATCGTGTTGAAAAACCACTTTTCGCACTTGTGTTAGTGTAGAAAAACCACTTTTCGCACTTGTGTTAGTGTTGAAAAACCACTTTCCACACTTGTGTTGGTGCAGGAAACCACTTTTGCACTTGTATTAGTGTGGAAAAAACACTTTTTGCACTTGTATTAGTGTGGAAAAACCACTTTTTGCACTTGTGATAGTGTTGAAAACCCACTTTTCGCACATGTGTTAGTGAAGGAAACCACTTTTCGCACTTGTATTGGTGCAGGAAACCACTTTTGCACTTGTATTAGTGTGGAAAAAACACTTTTTGCACTTGTGATAGTGTTGAAAAACCACTTTTCGCGCTTGTGTTAGTGTTGAAAATCTCCTTTTCGCAGTTGTGTTGGTGCAGGAAACCACTTTTGCACTTGTATTAGTGTGGACAAAACACTTTTCCACTTGTGATAGTGTTGAAAAACCACTTTTCGCACTTGTGTTAGTGTTGAAAAACCACTTTTCACACTTGTGTTGGTGCAGGAAACCACTTTTGCACATGTATTAGTGTGGAAAAACCACTTTTCGCACTTGTGTTCGTGTTGAAAAACCACTTTTCGCACTTGTGTTAGTGTTGAAAAACCACTTTTCGCACCTGTGTTGGTGCAGGAAACCACTTTTGCACTTGTATTAGTGTGGAAAAACCACTTTTCGCACTTGTGTTAGTGTTGAAAAACCACTTTTCGCACTTGTGTTGGTGCAGGAAACCACTTTTGCACTTGTATAAGTGTGGCAAAAACACTTTTTGCACTTGTGATAGTGTTGAAAAACCACTTTTCACACTTGTGTTAGTGTTGAAAACCACTTTTCGCACTTGTGTTGGTGCAGGAAACCACTTTTGCACTTGTATCAGTGTGGAAAAACCACTTTTCGCACTTGTGTTAGTGTTGAAAAACCACTTTTCGAACTTGTGTTAGTGTTGAAAAACCACTTTTCGCACTTGTGTTAGTGTTGAAAAACCACTTCGCACTTGTGTTGGTGCAGGAAACCACTTTTGCACTTGTATTAGTGTGGAAAAAACACTTTTTGCACTTGTGATAGTGTTGAAAAACCACTTTTCGCACTTGTGTTAGTGTTGAAAAACCACTTTTCGCACTCGTGTTGGTGCAGGAAACCACTTTTGCACTTGTATTAGTGTGGACAAACCACTTTTCGCACTTGTGTTAGTGTTGAAAAACCACTTTCCACACTTGTGTTGGTGCAGGAAACCACTTTTGCACTTGTATAAGTGTGGGAAAAGCACTTTTTGCACTTGTGATAGTGTTGGAAACCCACTTTTCGCACATGTGTTAGTGAAGGAAACCACTTTTCGCACTTGTGTTCGTGCAGGAAACCACTTTTGCACTTGTATTAGTGTGGAAAAAACACTTTTGCACTTGTGATAGTGTTGAAAAACCACTTTTCACACTTGTGTTAGTGTTGAAAAACCACTTTTCGCACTTGTGTTGGTGCAGGAAACCACTTTTGCACTTGTATTAGTGTGGAAAAACCACTTTTCACACCTGTGTTAGTGTTGAAAAACCACTTTTCGCACTTGTGTTAGTGTTGAAAAACCACTTTTCGCACTTGTGTTGGTGCAGAAAACCACTATTGCACTTGTATTAGTGTGGAAAAAACACTTTTTGCACTTGTGATAGTGTTGAAAAACCACTTTTCGCACTTGTGTTAGTGTTGAAAAACCACTTTTCGCACTTGTGTTGGTGCAGGAAACCACTTTTGCACTTGTATTAGTGTGGAAAAACCACTTTTCGCACTTGTGTTAGTGTTGAAAAACCACTTTGCGCACTTGTGTTAGTGTTGAAAAACCATTTTTCGCACTTGTGTTAGTGTTGAAAAACCACTTTTCGCACTTGTGTTGGTGCAGGAAAGCACTTTTGCACTTGTATTAGTGTGGAAAAAACACTTTTCGCACTTGTGATCGTGTTGAAAAACCACTTTTCGCACTTGTGTTAGTGTAGAAAAACCACTTTTCGCACTTGTGTTAGTGTTGAAAAACCACTTTCCACACTTGTGTTGGTGCAGGAAACCACTTTTGCACTTGTATTAGTGTGGAAAAAACACTTTTTGCACTTGTATTAGTGTGGAAAAACCACCTTTTGCACTTGTGATAGTGTTGAAAACCCACTTTTCGCACATGTGTTAGTGAAGGAAACCACTTTTCGCACTTGTATTGGTGCAGGAAACCACTTTTGCACTTGTATTAGTGTGGAAAAAACACTTTTTGCACTTGTGATAGTGTTGAAAAACCACTTTTCGCGCTTGTGTTAGTGTTGAAAATCTCCTTTTCGCAGTTGTGTTGGTGCAGGAAACCACTTTTGCACTTGTATTAGTGTGGACAAAACACTTTTGCACTTGTGATAGTGTTGAAAAACCACTTTTCGCACTTGTGTTAGTGTTGAAAAACCACTTTTCACACTTGTGTTGGTGCAGGAAACCACTTTTGCACATGTATTAGTGTGGAAAAACCACTTTTCGCACTTGTGTTAGTGTTGAAAAACCACTTTTCGCACTTGTGTTAGTGTTGAAAAACCACTTTTCGCACTTGTGTTGGTGCAGGAAACCACTTTTGCACTTGTATTAGTGTGGAAAAACCACTTTTCGCACTTGTGTTAGTGTTGAAAAACCACTTTTCGCACTTGTGTTGGTGCAGGAAACCACTTTTGCACTTGTATTAGTGTGGAAAAAACACTTTTTGCACTTGTATTAGTGTGGAAAAACCACTTTTTGCACTTGTGATAGTGTTGAAAACCCACTTTTCGCACATGTGTTAGTGAAGGAAACCACTTTTCGCACTTGTATTGGTGCAGGAAACCACTTTTGCACTTGTATTAGTGTGGAAAAAACACTTTTTGCACTTGTGATAGTGTTGAAAAACCACTTTTCGCGCTTGTGTTAGTGTTGAAAATCTCCTTTTCGCAGTTGTGTTGGTGCAGGAAACCACTTTTGCACTTGTATTAGTGTGGACAAAACACTTTTGCACTTGTGATAGTGTTGAAAAACCACTTTTCGCACTTGTGTTAGTGTTGAAAAACCACTTTTCACACTTGTGTTGGTGCAGGAAACCACTTTTGCACATGTATTAGTGTGGAAAAACCACTTTTCGCACTTGTGTTAGTGTTGAAAAACCACTTTTCGCACTTGTGTTAGTGTTGAAAAACCACTTTTCGCACTTGTGTTGGTGCAGGAAACCACTTTTGCACTTGTATTAGTGTGGAAAAACCACTTTTCGCACTTGTGTTAGTGTTGAAAAACCACTTTTCGCACTTGTGTTGGTGCAGGAAACCACTTTTGCACTTGTATAAGTGTGGCAAAAACACTTTTTGCACTTGTGATAGTGTTGAAAAACCACTTTTCGCACTTGTGTTAGTGTTGAAAACCACTTTTCGCACTTGTGTTGGTGCAGGAAACCACTTTTGCACTTGTATCAGTGTGGAAAAACCACTTTTCGCACTTGTGTTAGTGTTGAAAAACCACTTTTCGAACTTGTGTTAGTGTTGAAAAACCACTTTTCGCACTTGTGTTAGTGTTGAAAAACCACTTCGCACTTGTGTTGGTGCAGGAAACCACTTTTGCACTTGTATTAGTGTGGAAAAAACACTTTTTGCACTTGTGATAGTGTTGAAAAACCACTTTTCGCACTTGTGTTAGTGTTGAAAAACCACTTTTCGCACTCGTGTTGGTGCAGGAAACCACTTTTGCACTTGTATTAGTGTGGAAAAACCACTTTTCGCACTTGTGTTAGTGTTGAAAAACCACTTTCCACACTTGTGTTGGTGCAGGAAACCACTTTTGCACTTGTATAAGTGTGGGAAAAGCACTTTTTGCACTTGTGATAGTGTTGGAAACCCACTTTTCGCACATGTGTTAGTGAAGGAAACCACTTTTCGCACTTGTGTTCGTGCAGGAAACCACTTTTGCACTTGTATTAGTGTGGAAAAAACACTTTTGCACTTGTGATAGTGTTGAAAAACCACTTTTCACACTTGTGTTAGTGTTGAAAAACCACTTTTCGCACTTGTGTTGGTGCAGGAAACCACTTTTGCACTTGTATTAGTGTGGAAAAACCACTTTTCACACCTGTGTTAGTGTTGAAAAACCACTTTTCGCACTTGTGTTAGTGTTGAAAAACCACTTTTCGCACTTGTGTTGGTGCAGAAAACCACTATTGCACTTGTATTAGTGTGGAAAAAAACACTTTTTGCACTTGTGATAGTGTTGAAAAACCACTTTTCGCACTTGTGTTAGTGTTGAAAAACCACTTTTCGCACTTGTGTTGGTGCAGGAAACCACTTTTGCACTTGTATTAGTGTGGAAAAACCACTTTTCGCACTTGTGTTAGTGTTGAAAAACCACTTTGCGCACTTGTGTTAGTGTTGAAAAACCATTTTTCGCACTTGTGTTAGTGTTGAAAAACCACTTTTCGCACTTGTGTTGGTGCAGGAAAGCACTTTTGCACTTGTATTAGTGTGGAAAAAACACTTTTCGCACTTGTGATCGTGTTGAAAAACCACTTTTCGCACTTGTGTTCGTGTAGAAAAACCACTTTTCGCACTTGTGTTAGTGTTGAAAAACCACTTTCCACACTTGTGTTGGTGCAGGAAACCACTTTTGCACTTGTATTAGTGTGGAAAAAACACTTTTTGCACTTGTATTAGTGTGGAAAAACCACTTTTTGCACTTGTGATAGTGTTGAAAACCCACTTTTCGCACATGTGTTAGTGAAGGAAACCACTTTTCGCACTTGTATTGGTGCAGGAAACCACTTTTGCACTTGTATTAGTGTGGAAAAAACACTTTTTGCACTTGTGATAGTGTTGAAAAACCACTTTTCGCGCTTGTGTTAGTGTTGAAAATCTCCTTTTCGCAGTTGTGTTGGTGCAGGAAACCACTTTTGCACTTGTATTAGTGTGGACAAAACACTTTTGCACTTGTGATAGTGTTGAAAAACCACTTTTCGCACTTGTGTTAGTGTTGAAAAACCACTTTTCACACTTGTGTTGGTGCAGGAAACCACTTTTGCACATGTATTAGTGTGGAAAAACCACTTTTCGCACTTGTGCTAGTGTTGAAAAACCACTTTTCGCACTTGTGTTAGTGTTGAAAAACCACTTTTCGCACTTGTGTTGGTGCAGGAAACCACTTTTGCACTTGTATTAGTGTGGAAAAACCACTTTTCGCACTTGTGTTAGTGTTGAAAAACCACTTTTCGCACTTGTGTTGGTGCAGGAAACCACTTTTGCACTTGTATTAGTGTGGCAAAAACACTTTTTGCACTTGTGATAGTGTTGAAAAACCACTTTTCGCACTTGTGTTAGTGTTGAAAACCACTTTTCGCACTTGTGTTGGTGCAGGAAACCACTTTTGCACTTGTATCAGTGTGGAAAAACCACTTTTCGCACTTGTGTTAGTGTTGAAAAACCACTTTTCGAACTTGTGTTAGTGTTGAAAAACCACTTTTCGCACTTGTGTTAGTGTTGAAAAACCACTTCGCACTTGTGTTGGTGCAGGAAACCACTTTTGCACTTGTATTAGTGTGGAAAAAACACTTTTTGCACTTGTGATAGTGTTGAAAAACCACTTTTCGCACTTGTGTTAGTGTTGAAAAACCACTTTTCGCACTCGTGTTGGTGCAGGAAACCACTTTTGCACTTGTATTAGTGTGGAAAAACCACTTTTCGCACTTGTGTTAGTGTTGAAAAACCACTTTTCGCACTTGTGTTAGTGTTGAAAAACCACTTTTTGCCCTTGTGTTAGTGTTGATAAACCACTTTTGGCACTTGTGTTGGTGCAGGAAACCACTTTTGCACTTGTATTAGTGTGGAATAAACACTTTTTGCACTTGTGATAGTGTTGAAAAACCACTTTTCGCACTTGTGTTAGTGTTGAAAAACCACTTTCCACACCTGTGTTGGTGCAGGAAACCACTTTTGCACTTGTATTAGTGTGGGAAAAGCACTTTTTGCACTTGTGATAGTGTTGAAAACCCACTTTTCGCACATGTGTTAGTGAAGGAAACCACTTTTCGCACTTGTGTTCGTGCAGGAAACCACTTTTGCACTTGTATTAGTGTGGAAAAAACACTTTTGCACTTGTGATAGTGTTGAAAAACCACTTTTCACACTTGTGTTAGTGTTGAAAAACCACTTTTCGCACTTGTGTTGGTGCAGGAAACCACTTTTGCACTTGTATTAGTGTGGAAAAACCACTTTTCACACTTGTGTCAGTGTTGAAAAACCACTTTTCGCACTTGTGTTGGTGCAGGAAACCACTTTTGCACTTGTATTAGTGTGGAAAAACCACTTTTCACACCTGTGTTAGTGTTGAAAAACCACTTTTCGCACTTGTGTTAGTGTTGAAAAACCACTTTTCGCACTTGTGTTGGTGCAGAAAACCACTATTGCACTTGTATTAGTGTGGAAAAAACACTTTTTGCACTTGTGATAGTGTTGAAAAACCACTTTTCGCACTTGTGTTAGTGTTGAAAAACCACTTTTCGCACTTGTGTTGGTGCAGGAAACCACTTTTGCACTTGTATTAGTGTGGAAAAACCACTTTGCGCACTTGTGTTAGTGTTGAAAAACCACTTTGCGCACTTGTGTTAGTGTTGAAAAACCATTTTTCGCACTTGTGTTAGTGTTGAAAAACCACTTTTCGCACTTGTGTTGGTGCAGGAAACTACTTTTGCACTTGTATTAGTGTGGAAAAAACACTTTTCGCACTTGTGATCGTGTTGAAAAACCACTTTTCGCACTTGTGTTAGTGTAGAAAAACCACTTTTCGCACTTGTGTTAGTGTTGAAAAACCACTTTCCACACTTGTGTTGGTGCAGGAAACCACTTTTGCACTTGTATTAGTGTGGAAAAAACACTTTTTGCACTTGTATTAGTGTGGAAAAACCACTTTTTGCACTTGTGATAGTGTTGAAAACCCACTTTTCGCACATGTGTTAGTGAAGGAAACCACTTTTCGCACTTGTATTGGTGCAGGAAACCACTTTTGCACTTGTATTAGTGTGGAAAAAACACTTTTTGCACTTGTGATAGTGTTGAAAAACCACTTTTCGTGCTTGTGTTAGTGTTGAAAATCTCCTTTTCGCAGTTGTGTTGGTGCAGGAAACCACTTTTGCACTTGTATTAGTGTGGACAAAACACTTTTGCACTTGTGATAGTGTTGAAAAACCACTTTTCGCACTTGTGTTAGTGTTGAAAAACCACTTTTCACACTTGTGTTGGTGCAGGAAACCACTTTTGCACATGTATTAGTGTGGAAAAACCACTTTTCGCACTTGTGTTAGTGTTGAAAAACCACTTTTCGCACTTGTGTTAGTGTTGAAAAACCACTTTTCGCACTTGTGTTGGTGCAGGAAACCACTTTTGCACTTGTATTAGTGTGGAAAAACCACTTTTCGCACTTGTGTTATTGTTGAAAAACCACTTTTCGCACGTGTTGGTGCAGGAAACCACTTTTGCACTTGTATTAGTGTGGCAAAAACAATTTTTGCACTTGTGATAGTGTTGAAAAACCACTTTTCGCACTTGTGTTAGTGTTGAAAACCACTTTTCGCACTTGTGTTGGTGCAGGAAACCACTTTTGCACTTGTATCAGTGTGGAAAAACCACTTTTCGCACTTGTGTTAGTGTTGAAAAACCACTTTTCGAACTTGTGTTAGTGTTGAAAAACCACTTTTCGCACTTGTGTTAGTGTTGAAAAACCACTTCGCACTTGCGTTGGTGCAGGAAACCACTTTTGCACATGTATTAGTGTGGAAAAAACACTTTTTGCACTTGTGATAGTGTTGAAAAACCACTTTTCGCACTTGTGTTAGTGTTGAAAAACCACTTTTCGCACTTGTGTTAGTGTTGAAAAACCACTTTTCACACTTGTGTTGGTGCAGGAAACCACTTTTGCACTTGTATTAGTGTGGAAAAACCACTTTTCGCACTTGTGTTAGTGTTGAAAAACCACTTTTCGCACTTGTGTTAGTGTTGAAAAACCACTTTTCGCACTTGTGTTGGTGCAGGAAACCACTTTTGCACTTGTATTAATGTGGAAAAACCACTTTTTGCACTTGTGATAGTGTTGAAAACCCACTTTTCGCACATGTGTTAGTGAAGGAAACCACTTTTCGCACTTGTATTGGTGCAGGAAACCACTTTTGCACTTGTATTAGTGTGGAAAAAACACTTTTTGCACTTGTGATAGTGTTGAAAAACCACTTTTCGCGCTTGTGTTAGTGTTGAAAATCCACTTTTCGCACTTGTGTTGGTGCAGGAAACCACTTTTGCACTTGTATTAGTGTGGAAAAAACACTTTTGCACTTGTGATAGTGTTGAAAAACCACTTTTCGCACTTGTGTTAGTGTTGAAAAACCACTTTTTACACTTGTATTAGTGTGGCAAAAACACTTTTTGCACTTGTGATAGTGTTGAAAAACCACTTTTCGCACTTGTGTTAGTGTTGAAAACCACTTTTCGCACTTGTGTTAGTGTTGAAAAACCACTTTTCGCACTTGTGTTAGTGTTGAAAAACCACTTTTCGCACTTGTGTTGGTGCAGGAAACCACTTTTGCACTTGTATTAGTGTGGAAAAAACACTTTTTGCACTTGTGATAGTGTTGAAAAACCACTTTTCGCACTTGTGTTAGTGTTGAAAAACCACTTTTCGCACCTGTGTTAGTGTTGAAAAACCACTTTTCGCACTTGTGTTGGTGCAGGAAACCACTTTTCGCACTTGTGTTAGTGTTGAAAAACCACTTTTCGCACTTGTGTTAGTGTTGAAAAACCACTTTTCGCACTTGTGTTGGTGCAGGAAACCACTTTTGCACTTGTATTAGTGTGGAAAAAACACTTTTTGCACTTGTGATAGTGTTGAAAAACCACTTTTCGCACTTGTGTTAGTGTTGAAAAACCACTTTTCGCACCTGTGTTAGTGTTGAAAAACCACTTTTCGCACTTGTGTTGGTGCAGGAAACCACTTTTGCACTTGTATTAGTGTGGAAAAAACACTTTTTGCACTTGTGATAGTGTTGAAAAACCACTTTTCGCACTTGTGTTAGTGTTGAAAAACCACTTTTCGCACTTGTGTTAGTGTTGAAAAACCACTTTTCACACTTGTGTTGGTGCAGGAAACCACTTTTGCACTTGTATTAGTGTGGAAAAACCACTTTTCGCACTTGTGTTAGTGTTGAAAAACCACTTTTCGCACTTGTGTTAGTGTTGAAAAACCACTTTTCGCACTTGTGTTAGTGTTGAAAAACCACTTTTCGCACTTGTGTTGGTGCAGGAAACCACTTTTGCACTTGTATTAGTGTGGAAAAAACACTTTTTGCACTTGTGATAGTGTTGAAAAACCACTTTTCGCACTTGTGTTAGTGTTGAAAAACCACTTTTCGCACTTGTGTTAGTGTTGAAAAACCACTTTTCACACTTGTGTTGGTGCAGGAAACCACTTTTGCACTTGTGTTAGTGTTGAAAAACCACTTTTCGCACTTGTGTTAGTGTTGAAAAACCACTTTTCGCACTTGTGTTGGTGCAGGAAACGACTTTTGCACTTGTATTAGTGTGGCAAAAACACTTTTTGCACTTGTGATAGTGTTGAAAAACCACTTTTCGCACTTGTGTTAGTGTTGAAAACCACTTTTCGCACTTGTGTTGGTGCAGGAAACCACTTTTGCACTTGTATCAGTGTGGAAAAACCACTTTTCGCACTTGTGTTAGTGTTGAAAAACCACTTTTCGAACTTGTGTTAGTGTTGAAAAACCACTTTTCGCACTTGTGTTAGTGTTGAAAAACCACTTCGCACTTGTGTTGGTGCAGGAAACCACTTTTGCACTTGTATTAGTGTGGAAAAAACACTTTTTGCACTTGTGATAGTGTTGAAAAACCACTTTTCGCACTTGTGTTAGTGTTGAAAAACCACTTTTCGCACCTGTGTTAGTGTTGAAAAACCACTTTTCACACTTGTGTTGGTGCAGGAAACCACTTTTGCACTTGTATTAGTGTGGAAAAACCACTTTTCGCACTTGTGTTAGTGTTGAAAAACCACTTTTCGCACTTGTGTTAGTGTTGAAAAACCACTTTTCGCACTTGTGTTGGTGCAGGAAACCACTTTTGCACTTGTATTAGTGTGGAAAAACCACTTTTTGCACTTGTGATAGTGTTGAAAACCCACTTTTCGCACATGTGTTAGTGAAGGAAACCACTTTTCGCACTTGTATTGGTGCAGGAAACCACTTTTGCACTTGTATTAGTGTGGAAAAAACACTTTTTGCACTTGTGATAGTGTTGAAAAACCACTTTTCGCGCTTGTGTTAGTGTTGAAAATCCACTTTTCGCACTTGTGTTGGTGCAGGAAACCACTT